>NC_135502.1:44649060-44899060 GCF_052857255.1 Amblyomma americanum
AATAGAGAGTGAAAATCACTGGCTGCCGGTCTGGCCTATGCAGGGTACGCTCCAAACCTTACCTCTTGCATTTTGCCAGAAATGATACTATAGACTGCACAGTGTGGGTCTAAGCGTTGTCGTGAGGCATGGCATCCGCCTGCTTGTTCTCAGACTTCCCTTCCGTTTAATGTCCTCTCCCGGGTTTCACAAATCGCACTCCTGTTGGATACTTTCAGAAGAGTTCTTGCAATACCCTTATCGCCACATGCTTATTCAAATTTCATCTTCAATTTTTCGAAGACGTCCTTCACTGAAAACTGATGGCCTCCGTATTATTTTTTCGTCATGAAGATTCGTTGTGTGTCCGGACAATTTACAGCACCCCTTAGCCACATTCTGCCGACACACAATAGCATCATAGAGAGCACAGACCTATCCGCGAATCATGGCTGATGGTGCGCATCTTACGTGCAGGAAGCGGATATTTCTTAAGCAGGGCACTAGACCCGGTGCTGGCGGAGCACTGCAAAGTGGAGGGGAGGCTCAAAGTTCATGGCTTATGTCAGTTCGGCCCCCTCCCCGCGCGCATTGTGTTCTTACTCATTCGAAGGCGGTGGCCCTACTACTGCCATTTTTATTGAGTATTTATTATTCCCTTACGCCATGTCCTGCAGCACACAAAGTAGTTATTGACCCGCCGCGGTGGCTCAGTGGTTAGGGCGCTCGACTACTGATCCGGAGTTCCCGGGTTCGAACCCGACCGCGGCGGCTGCGTTTTTATGAAGGAAAAACGCTACGGCGCCCGTGTGCTGTGCGATGTCAGTGCACGTTAAAAATCCCCAGGTGGTCGAAATTATTCCGGAGCCCTCCACTACGGCACCTGTCTCTTCCTTTCTTCTTTCACTCCCTCCTTTATCCCTTCCTTTACGGCGCGGTTCAGGTGTCCAACGATATATGAGACAGATACTGCGCCATTTCCTTTCCCCCCCCAAAAAAACCAACCAATAAAAACCCAAAGACATTGGCTACAGTCGTGGGTCCAAGCGCAGACACGTCTCAAATTCAGCCAAAGTAGAAGCTTGGTCGAGTTGGTGCGACACCTTTGGAGCAGCGCAGGGACACGGAGGAGTAAAGGAATACCTGCCTTCTTTACTCGTCTGTGTCCGTGTGTGCTTTCGAAGATGCGAATTGAAGTTGTAGCACATCAGCCAACAGAAATGATAAGGCATTAATTGTCCGCTCCTTGTCGACCAAATTTATAAAATTAGTACCAAACCAAAATAAGATTGCTGCGCCTTTCATTCATGCGACAAAACTATTTAAAAATGTATAATATAGTATGTGCAAAGGACAGTTTGGTCACGCTGTGCGAATGAAGCGTCTACTACGCTGCGTTAATTAACCACTTGACGAAGATAGTTGGTAGCATACTTCAGCACCGTCTTCAAGATTGATATTGCTGTGAAGACATGTGCGGAATATGGCTCGAGTTTTGAGGCATTAGGCTTCGTGAATGTAATCAAGCGCGAACGTACAACCGTTGGCACCACAAAACTCACTGACACGGCCCACATTTCTCGTTTAGATCTCACAGCTTACTCAACGTCCGCGTGCGCCTTGACAACGCAGCGTAAAACTGAGCACTTTTCTAACAAGTTGTTTTCGCGCCATTTCAGGAGTAAGGTACCGCTGCTCCCAGTTTAGCATCACATGGGCCTTCGCTTATGTATGCGATACCCCACGCGTGTTCACGTATTCCTTGCCTTTCAGGAGTTGTACGTGCGTTATACGAAGGCGTAGCAGTGCAGCTGTGGCCTGAGCACAGCAACGTTGTCTTGCTTAACGCTCTTCGGCTTGTACACCTCCTTCGGGCTTGCATTAAATCGAATAACATATCGCCAGCAATGAACCCTTTTCATAAATGTAAAGACAGTTTCACTTCAAAGCTGGATGCCCTTCTAAATTTGGAATAGCAAACTTTTAAGGCGAAATATATAGTCATATTTATTTTACAAAGGACGTTACGTTCACTTAGTTGTTCTCTTGACAACGTCAAGTCCATTTGTGATATAGTTACATATGTGGCAAGCAGGAGTTCCTTCCGCGATATTATATTTTGTGCAAAGTGCACTGTGGGGAAACCATCTTAAAGAATTAACAAAGGGATCCGCATCCGTATTGTTACGCGATAACTATTTACAGGCAGAGGTATTCTGTGAGCACAAAAGCTGGTGGCCTGAAACACCATGCACTCTAAATAGAAAGAAGTAATAACGGAACGAGCTGTCATCTAGCGCACTTTCTGTTATAAAAGAGAGTATGTTAGAAGACATCTTACTGATTTTTATTCTCATGTAGGCGTATTCTTGTTCAGAGCGCAGATGATGATGATGATGATGATGATGATGAGCTATGTCGTTTGTGTAAACTGTTGTGACATTCCGTGTGTGATACGAGGATCCACGTTCGACGGCGCGGCGTAGACGGGGAACCGTGACAGCGGCATCATCAATTGCCCAGCCATGCTCTTTGAGTGACGACCGGAAAAACCGGTCCCGCCGCCGCCCCGGGGAAACAGGCTTTGTCCTCCCCAATTTCCGGTTGCATTCCAGGACAGGGGAGCTGTCAGCGGGCCAGAGCGCGCCGTACCACAGCCGACGCTATGCGAAACCGCGAAGACGACATTCTTTCCCTCCCCCCCTTTGTCGTGGGCTATCGCCGGGAAGGCACCCACAGCTTCCCAGAAGGGCCGCGACGGACACCTGTCATGGCGGACAGGCAGTACTCGCCAAGAATGTGGAAAGACAGGCGCTAGTGAATTAGCTCCGAAGAGAGAGCCTGTGTATACTCTCACTTGAGAGAGAGTGGTGGCGTTTTTGTTGTTTATTTATTTTGTATTGTTAACAGACTCTGGGGTCGAGGCTAAGCCCAGCCCAAGGGGTGGTCCCCATCTCGCATGTTATTTTGGATTGGAGAATTGATGCTTTGGGCGGGCCACTGGAAATGACCGCCCTTAGTCCTTTGTTAATCAAGTGCTTAAAAGCGCATGTAAACGGATGCAGTTCAGTCTGAGCTGGGGCTCCATGCTTGGCATGTGATGTGATGCTGCTTAGGCACTGGCCTGCCCGGTCGATGAGTGAAGTGGTGCAAAGTTTGTTCTTTTGTAGATTCAGTTCTGCTTTTTCCAGTTTGGCTCTCTGTATATGTATGTTGTAAAATTGTGCTCTGCTGTCATCATCTACAAGCTCGCCTCCTGTTCATCTTCCAAGCCGGGCGACACTGGAGGAAGGGTTTGTGAACCATCCTCGAAGAAACGGACGACTATTGAAATTCTACTGCAAGCACGCTCAGGACGACATCGTTCGCCAAGAGGGCCTTCAGCGCCGAAGCCCGTCGGCGTGCAGCTTCTGCCAGCAACCGCTCGAGCCCAACTCCGGAGCCACTCCATCGCCCCCATGAAGTCGTCGGCACGTAAGCTCGGACGCCCTAGCCTCTGATGTATAACCTTAATCATGTGTAATTATTGAATATACCTGTTTGTTTAAACTGAGCCATACGGTGTCTCTTTGCCTCTCCGTCCCGTGTGGACCTGCGCATTATAGGGGTCATCACACTGGTGTCAGAAGTGGGGTCTCAAAAGCAAATGTCCTCTGAATGCTGTGACATTCATGACTTCAAAATTGTAATCAAAAGGGAATCACGGGACTGATTGTGGGACTTTTACCCCCATTTGAGAGGCTTGAGGCACTGGAGGGCTTGAAAAAAAAATGACTGTATCTGAGGGAGCTCCCACTCCACAGCCGTCGCTCGGAGCAAGCATGTTGGCATTAGGAAGCGTCATTCCGACGTTTACGGGAGATAAGACAGGGGTTCCAATCTGCGATTTCTTTTCCATGCTAGAAGAGATTGGGAAAATGGGGGGATGGTCCGATGCTCAAATGCTGGGAATGGCGAGGTGTAAGATGGCAGGAGCTGCTCATGATTTTGCCTGGCGAGACGAAAAGGTAAAATCCACAAAATCATTTGCGGAATTTAAGAAGCTCGCGTTTGAGCATTTCGACACTGAACCACGTCACGTGCGGGTACAGAGGTTCCGTGACGCCGGACAGATGGTAGGGGAGGACGTGCGAACATTTGCGTCGCGGCTTCAGCGCCTAGCACGCGATACGTTAAGCAGGGAGGAGGAAGGAGACCAGCTAAGGAAGAAATACGCGGAGGATATACTTAAAGAGGAAATGACCGCTTTGTTCGTGGCTGGTCTGCAAGACCCCGTGCGCCGGTTCGTGCTCTCGCGCAAGCCGAGCAATTTCGACCACGCCGTGGAGGCCGCATTGGATGAGGAACGAAATGAGGCGTTAACGACAGCCGCAGCGAGAGTACGCGTCATAGAGAGAGCGGTGCTCAACCCTGAGATTGCTCTCTTGACAGAGCGGTTAGATCGCTTGGAACAGCTGCTAACTCAGCAGGTAGAACGCCAGGTTGAAGCGCGCGCTCAACAGCGCCCATTCGCTGGAAACCGGAGACCGCCACAAAGCTACAGGCGCGGTATGCGAGATTCTGAAGAAATCGTATGCTTCGCTTGCCAGGGTCGCGGACACATCGCCAGGTTCTGCCAAAACGTGCGCCGTGGGGAGCCACAAAGAGAAGCAGGCGAGACACGCCCTAAGCAAGCCTACAGCGGGGCTCCAGATACCGAGTCAAAAAACTAGTTAGTCCTCCCCAGCCTGAGGAGCGTGGGGAGGAAGCAGTAGATGATGAGGTGGTGGTAGTTTGTGTGGCCGACGAGGCATGCCCTGTTGTGCGTTGCAAGTTAAATGGTTGTTGCATGGAATTGTTGATAGATACGGGGTCAAAGGTGACATTGCTTAAGGAGAGCAGTTTTAACACGCTTCGAAGGAAGGGGGACCGCGAGGTGTTGGAAGCGTCTGGTGGTATGGCAACCAAATTTGTAGGCATAACGGGGGATCCTCTTGGCATAAGTGGACTCTACCGGTTACACTTCTCTCTCGGCGGAATTGCATTGGAGCACCCCTGCTACGTATGCCCGGACACGGTGTCTCTGCCAAACGGAGTGTCAGGTATATTAGGGCAGGATTTTTTGAGAAAAGGGAAGGTAGTAGTCTCATTCTCTGAGGAAGAGGTTAATGCGGGCGGCTCAAAAGTTCCGTTTTTGAACAGGAGAGGGGCTGAGATTCGCATTACCGATATTGACACCCGTCAAACAGTGGGATCATTGGAGAAGGTATATTCGCGGGTTGCCGTCCGGCTGGTCGAGGAGGCGGTCGTCCTTCCTTGGTCGGAGCACATTTTGTACGCGTTTGTGCCTTCAGATGTAGAGAGCGGCGCCGTGGGAGTGCTTGAGCCGGTCGACTCTCTCAGCAATGGCCTGAAGGCAGCCGCGTGCCTCGTGACAGTTAATGACGCCCACAGAGTGCCCCTACGGGTGGTTAACTGTAGCCAGCAGCCACTGAGCCTTCCCAAGAACAAAACATTGGCTTTCTTCACCTCTGCGATAGAGCAACGTGAGCCCACCGATACGGTACTCGCAACTGTAGAGCATGCTAGTCCTTCGGCTGCTCCAAAGGTGTCGTTCGATCTTTCTCACGTAAAATCCAGGGAGAGGGAGGCTCTGGCTGGTTTGCTGAACGACTACTCGGAGGTATTCGCCGCGTCCAACCTGGATTTGGGCTGCTGTGGCGTTATAAAGCACAGGATAGAAACCGGCACTTCATCGCCCGTTTACCAGCGTGCGTACAGGATTCCTTACTCCCAACGTGAGGAGATGGAGCGGCAGGTGCAGGACCTGATTGATCGCGGCATTGTCGAACACTCAAAGTCACCCTGGGGAGCACCAGCACTATTGGTGGAAAAGCCAGATGGCTCGTATCGATTGGTAGTGGACTACCGCAAACTAAATGCCGTAACTCGCATCGATCCATACCCCATCCCCAATATACAGGAGACGCTTTCTCAGCTGGGCTCTGCCAGGTACTTCACGGTAGTGGACATGGCGGCGGGATTCTGGCAGATAGCAATGGATCCGGCAGATGCCGAGAAAACGGCATTCAACACGCCCTCAGGGCACTATGAATGGAAAAGAATGCCGATGGGTCTGGCCAACAGCCCTGCTGTCTGGCAGAGAACCGCTGATGTTATCCTGGCAGGTCTTCTGGGGAGGCTGTGCTTCGTGTATATGGATGACATTATCATATACAGTGGCAGTTTTGATAACCATTTGCGCGATATTGAGCAGGTTTTGGTGCGACTAAGAGCAGCGGGTCTCAAACTGAAGCCCTCTAAGTGCCAATTCCTCAAAAACGAGGTGAAATACCTCGGGCACGTTGTTTCAGCTGACGGCGTGCGACCGGACCCTGAGAAACTAAGGTGTGTCTCGGATTTTCCATCCCCGACTAGCGTCCGCCAGGTCCGGCAGTTTCTCGGCCTGATCGGTTACTACCGAAGGCACATAGAGGAGTTCGCCAAGCTCGCTAAGCCGCTCACCGCCTTAACAGCCAAAAATGTCGCCTTTCGTTGGGACGAAAACGCGGAGAATGCTTTTGGGGCCCTGAAAAGGAAGCTAATGAGTGCACCGCTGTTACGCCACCCGGATTTTAGTTTGCCCTTCGTTATGGCCACAGATGCGTCAAAGTTCGCAGTTGGTGCCGTGCTATCTCAGGTTATCGAGGGCAAAGAACATCCCGTTGCTTTTGCTAGCCGACAGTTGAGCCCCACAGAGCAAAAGTACGGAGCTACGGAAAGGGAGTGCCTCGCCGTTGTCTGGGCAGTAAAGCACTTCAGATGCTACCTTTACGGCCGCAAATTCAAGCTAGTCACAGACTGCCATCCTCTGAAATGGGTGATGAGTGTCAGGGACCCTAGCTCGCGACTCGCTAGATGGAATCTACACCTGCAGGAATACTGCTTTGAAGTTGAGCACAAGTCAGGAAAGACACATCTGAACGCTGATGCACTCAGCCGCACAGCTGCCGTGGCAGCTATAGAAGAGTTTGTCCCCGTAGTCGACCCCGCCGAATTACGCACAGAGCAGTGCAAAGATCCTGACCTGAAGCGAATAATCGAAAGCTTAGAGGGCGCACCGTCTCATCCCGAACAGCTAGGTTATTTCATTGACAAAGACGGCACCCTGTGTCGGCGCACGAGGCCAACCAGGAAAGGGAGACCAGAGAAAACCGCTTGGGAGAGAGTCGTCATACCTCGGTCGTGGACAGAAAGGGTTCTTCGCGTGTTTCACGATGCGCCATGCGCCGGTCATTTTGGCGTAGCGAAGACACGCAGGCGTGTGGAGCGTTTGTACTTTTGGAGTGGCATGCGACAGGATGTTAGAGACTACTGTGCGAAGTGTCATTCCTGTCTCGAAAGAAAAACACCCAAGGGACGAAGACCAGCTCCAATTCAGCCGTTCCCTGAGGTTTCGGCTCCCTTCGAGCGGACAGGTATGGACATAATGGGCCCATTGCCCACGACCACTTCCGGAAACAAGTACATTTTAGTATTTGTCGATCACCTTTCAAAATACGCGGAAGCGGTAGCACTCCCAGATCAGAAGGCAGACACGGTTGCAAGAGCATTTGTCGAACAGATCGTGCTCCGACATGGACCCCCGAGGCAACTCTTGACAGATCGGGGAACGAACTTCGTGTCGCAGCTAATGAGGAGAGTTTGCGAGCTGCTTAAGATCGCTAAGAAGCAGACAACACCGTACCATCCGGCTTGCAACGGCGCGGTGGAGCGACTGAACCAAACCGTGGCCGGGTTCCTGTCGCATTTTGTTTCGCGCGACCAGCGGGACTGGGACTTGTGGCTCCCGTATGCAATGTTTGCCTACAATTCCGCAGCACACGAGAGCACGGGCGAATCGCCATTCTTTCTTCTCTACGGCCGAGACCCGGACCAGCCTAGTGAAGTGCCAGAGGGCCCCCGTCGTGTCCCATACGCTTCACTGGACGACTATAAGGTTGAGCTAGAATCGCGCTTGCAAGTGGCGAGGGACATCGCAAAGGAGTCCTTAAAGAAAGCGGCGAAGCGCAGGAAGGAGGTGCACGATCGCAGTGCTAGAGACGCGCCGTTTGATGTGGGGGACAGCGTGTACATTGAAAACTGCCAAAGGCAGATTGGGCTAGCTCGTAAGTTCCAGACGAAGTGGAGAGGGCCGTGCGAGGTTGTCGAGAAGCTTTCTCCGGTAAACTTCAGAGTCCGAGACGTGAACCGGCGTTTGATAAGGATACACGCAAATCGCCTCAAGTCGGCACCGGTTCAGTATTCACGAAATGAGGAAAGGGAAAGCGCGGATTTTGATGGGGACAGAAGTGAAGCGGAGCGCGCAGATAGTTCGCAAGAAACGCCCTCTCCTGCATTTGTTCGGCAGGCGCCCGAGGTGACGGCCGGAATGCCACCGGATTTACTTCATGCATTGCTAGAAGAAGAAGCGCGCGAGGTTGCCGCGCAGATAACGCCAGGAGAGGCTCCTGCCACGAGCCCTCGCAAGTCCCAAAGCAGACAAAGGGGCACAGACTTATTTAGTATGACTCATGAAGGCCGATATCCGCTGCGAAATCGGAAAGCTAAGTCGGACTAATGGCGTAAACAGAGCGGAGTTGTGAACTGGTTAGAATTGTGTAATGCCGCAGCTCATAACATTGCTATGTGCTTATGTGTTAAGTTATCGGAGTTGGTAGTTAAACCTTTCTGTCATTAAGTAACACCTGCACAGGAGAGCATGCGGAGCGCATGCAGAACCTGCCCTACTTCCTTTCGTTATCTATATTTTTGTCTGTGCCGTGATCGTGCTAGAAGTGGGAGCTCCTTTGTAACTGTGGTAAATTTATTTTCGTCCAGTTTGGACTAGAAAGGAGAGGCTTGGGTGCTGAGTTTCATGTTTATCTGTAAAAGAAGATCAGTGCTGCCCCTGGAGACGCCAGTATTGACAGCGGAGGCATATGGTGTTGTGCAGTGGTGTTGAGTGCAGCGAAAAGTGTTTTGTCGGACGCACTGTGCGAGGCGATTCAGAAAGACAAGGGGAGCTGCGTGGACTCAAATGTTCGGAGAACATTCTTCTGGACGGTGAGCGAGTGTGACATTCCGTGTGTGATACGAGGATCCACGTTCGACGGCGCGGCGTAGACGGGGAACCGTGACAGCGGCATCATCAATTGCCCAGCCATGCTCTTTGAGTGACGACCGGAAAAACCGGTCCCGCCGCCGCCCCGGGGAAACAGGCTTTGTCCTCCCCAATTTCCGGTTGCATTCCAGGACAGGGGAGCTGTCAGCGGGCCAGAGCGCGCCGTACCACAGCCGACGCTATGCGAAACCGCGAAGACGACATTCTTTCCCTCCCCCCCTTTGTCGTGGGCTATCGCCGGGAAGGCACCCACAGCTTCCCAGAAGGGCCGCGACGGACACCTGTCATGGCGGACAGGCAGTACTCGCCAAGAATGTGGAAAGACAGGCGCTAGTGAATTAGCTCCGAAGAGAGAGCCTGTGTATACTCTCACTTGAGAGAGAGTGGTGGCGTTTTTGTTGTTTATTTATTTTGTATTGTTAACAGACTCTGGGGTCGAGGCTAAGCCCAGCCCAAGGGGTGGTCCCCATCTCGCATGTTATTTTGGATTGGAGAATTGATGCTTTGGGCGGGCCACTGGAAATGACCGCCCTTAGTCCTTTGTTAATCAAGTGCTTAAAAGCGCATGTAAACGGATGCAGTTCAGTCTGAGCTGGGGCTCCATGCTTGGCATGTGATGTGATGCTGCTTAGGCACTGGCCTGCCCGGTCGATGAGTGAAGTGGTGCAAAGTTTGTTCTTTTGTAGATTCAGTTCTGCTTTTTCCAGTTTGGCTCTCTGTATATGTATGTTGTAAAATTGTGCTCTGCTGTCATCATCTACAAGCTCGCCTCCTGTTCATCTTCCAAGCCGGGCGACACTGGAGGAAGGGTTTGTGAACCATCCTCGAAGAAACGGACGACTATTGAAATTCTACTGCAAGCACGCTCAGGACGACATCGTTCGCCAAGAGGGCCTTCAGCGCCGAAGCCCGTCGGCGTGCAGCTTCTGCCAGCAACCGCTCGAGCCCAACTCCGGAGCCACTCCATCGCCCCCATGAAGTCGTCGGCACGTAAGCTCGGACGCCCTAGCCTCTGATGTATAACCTTAATCATGTGTAATTATTGAATATACCTGTTTGTTTAAACTGAGCCATACGGTGTCTCTTTGCCTCTCCGTCCCGTGTGGACCTGCGCATTATAGGGGTCATCACACTGTTTACTAAAAAATAATGACGCCATAACAAGCTTAGCACAACTAGCGGAAAACTTCCCTATTTATAATGTTCGCCATCCCGAAGTGTGGTACGTCGCCAAATGCAGAACCAATTATGGACATCAAATGTGGAAATTTTTACTTCCCACACTTCTAAATCGCGTGTTAAAAGAAACTAACATTGACATATCTGGTATATCACCAAAAGAACTGCGTGAAGTGTTTGTATAATGATGCCGTACACTGACCTTTTTATTTCTTTTTATTTTCTCTTCTATCTTTTCCTAGTGCTTTCCTCTTCGAATGATTTTGCTTAACTCGTCTATTTGTTTTGTCCAAGTGTACTTCCTTAGCCGCACGTTTTTTATGCTGTCCGTGTGCTAGGGGTCAGGGCTCCTCAAGCTGTTTCGCACAGCATTTACCTGCCCTACTCGTAACTTTTTTGTTGCGGAATAAATTTGATTGATTGATTGATTGATTGAATGACGTTCTCAAGCTTAACGGCACATATTCACGGCGGGGGTTTGGCCAGGGTGTACTGCGGATAGATCTGCTCACGAGCGGGCACACAATAGCGTCGCCATTGTCCGGAACACTGAGTCAGTGTTCCGGACAAGGGCTCGCGAATCGTACGTGGCAATATTTTCTTAGTTCATTGACACATAATTCACGGGCTAATAAATAACAATAAAAAACAAATTAAACACTTCCTTCACCTTTTAATGACATATTACTACGTGAGTGCAGAGGTAGTACAGCAACACAAAGGACGATATCGATTATTATGAATGAGTACCACGACAAACTGCGTGTTGAACAAGGTACGACGTCCAATCCGCTCCTCATTCGCGCGTTCACATTTAAACTTCTCACACGCATTTTGTTTTCAATCTGCCAGTCGTTTTTGTATCCATTCTGCAGGCGAGAAAGCACCGCACAAGCAATTAAAAATATACAAAAGAAGAAGAAGCGGGCCGCGTCGCCTCACTTGGCGTCCCCCTGCATTATGCATGGAAACTGACTCGGCAAAATGCGAGCAGTACAAACAAGGAGCTGCGCCTGCGGCCCCTTCTCTTTCTATTTCGATATTTCACTCACTTATTTTTCAAACCCTCGAGGGGTTTGTGCTCGCCGCGACAGCAAGGCACGGGCGGCCGTGCGAGTAACACATACGCGAGCAGCGCTTCGGGAGGCGCGGCTCTTTGCAAGCGCGCGCGTCACTGCCGTCATTTGTTCGCGCATCATTTATTTATCTCGCTAGTCTTTGTTCAATGCTCGTGGCGGCGTCGATAATTGCGGTCCTCGCGGCTTCATCCTCGTGCGGCCTGGCTTTCGTGGGGACGTCACATGGCGGAGTGGTTAAAAAGAGATTAGAGAAATGAGCGTCCCCTCGGCATTCTCCCGGCTTGTATACGACTGAACAATGAGCTTTGGTTTAAACAAGAGCGCGCTCTTTGCTTGCTTTCTTTAATGCTCGTTTTTTTAGTTTAGTTTAAGTTTCACGGGGCGCCTTGTTTCGTGCAGTGCCTGTGGCCATGTTACGAGACGCGTAAAACACAGGCTCATGGCATGTAAGGCAAGCCTACAAGATGCTGGCATCAATCACTGCCACAGCCCTTGATGATGAGTACCTTTTCTTCGTTCACCGTGTAATGCGCAAGCAAAGAGCGCGTAGGATAAAAGTCAAGAACCTCTAGTATTTCTTTGTTACACTCTATTAAGAAAGGAGTAAAAATGGAGTAAACTGACCTTCCTTTTATAAAAGGGAGTGCGCTTTTTACTCCCACATAGGTGTATTCCTTTATATAGAGTGCAGTGGTCTCTAAATTGCAGAAGCGTAAAAGAAACGTTTGGAAAAGCAGCACCCGAATACTTAGGCGCATAAAATAGATCATCAGTGAAGTTCAACACTCTTGCATCACCTTCCGACGCAGTTGTACGAGTGCAGAAATTTTGTCCGGTTTTGCAGTTACATGCCAAGCTTTCGTGGACATTTAGCAACTAGCGCCATCTGTTGGCGGCCAGTAGCACACACGGCGTTACTGAATGGGGGTATTTTAAACTAGTAATTTTGAGAAAACCAGAGATTGCCCGCGCGAACAAGGTGATTGTAAATACCGACTCTTCCATGCCGCTGCAAATTCTGACTATAAAATGCTGCCTGCGCTCCCACCAACTATTTCCGATGAAAATAGAAAATCAATGATATGTACCGAACATTCGAAACTCCCGCGGTGATTCTGTGTGTTCAGCGCCATGTCGCCTGTGGTGGCAGTCGTGGAAACTAGAAGCGTTTGTCCACATTTCCGGGGCTTGGGGTAAGCTTTACAAGGTACCTTTCTGCGATAAATATGTTGATAAAGACCGCACCAGCAGTAATGTGAGCCATCGATATACACAGGTGAGCTAAAATGAAAACTGTACGTATTTTTTGCTGTTTTCGTTGCGCGGGATATGGCGGGCAGTGCTGGGTTAATTTGGAATGTTGGCACGAAGGGTTAATTTGGAATGCACACACTGTAAAAGCCTGTACATAATCGTATGGGATTAGAACTCGGCGCATGAGACGGGCTCGCCTCGGCACAAATAGGCAGAAGCAGGCCGGAAGTGACTTCTTCTTCCGCGCCTCATGTTCGTCCCGGAATGCAGCCGCCGCTATAGCTCACGGCGTGTTCAAATATAGCATATAAGATCTGATACGATGCTGCTCTATCGCGTTAACCTGAACTGACCTTTCACCGTGAAGAGTACCCCGTACCTAGAAAACGCTGCAGTAGATTTACATTTTCGTTCAGCTATACGCCTCCCGTAGCGTCAAGATGTTACGAAACATTAGATCTTGGTAGTATTCACCTTGCGGCATTCGTGGTTGCGGAGCCTGAGGTCGCAACTGCACCGCCCACTTAGACGCAATTTTCGACCATCTTTCGTTTCTACTCACGTCAGCAGCTACTCACGGTCAAGCTAATATTATTTGTTAGAGGCCGCACCATGTCACTGGAGACGCCAGAACTTGATGGCTTGTTTAGTAATAAAAGTACAACCTTTACAAAAGTGGAGGTAACCTTTACACTTGACTTAATGAGGAGAAAAGTGAGTGCGCGCAGTATTGAATTCACTTAAATGTCTGACGTCGCCCAGTAAGTCATCCGAGAAGCGAGGTCTTCATAGTTATGATGATTAAAATGAGAGGATAGAACTGCACTGATACGTAGGACCAACTATCGAGAGGGAAACTCAAACAGAAAAAGAAAGTCATTGTAGGCGATGACTAACTGAACAAAGGTTACTCAGGAAAAAATAGCGATGATCAATTCTAGTCGTGCGGAAGAAATGCGACCGCATGCTTATTTCACTCGGCAGTCAATTCCAGTTCTTATTCTATTTCAATTGTGAGTTCATTGTCTTTTTGCCCCCTATATATTCCAATTATGACTTCCTTCGAATTTCGACTGCGCAGCTAGGCAGTATGTATCACATTCATGGATCGCGGTGAGTCCCCACACCGCTACCAATGCAGTGAGCAGCAATTAAGTGGTGCACCACGGCACTGGCAGGTAGCTGTTTCAAACTCAGCCACCGGTAGGGACTGTGAGACACAGGCGGCTCTTCCCGAGCAATGACATAAGGAGTCGCTCCCGCAAGCTTTATTTTTGAGTAAGTAGTTCACCGCGAGGCTGTATAGTTTGAACATAGGCCTGCATTTGTATGAGACAATTTCTTCTTAGTCATTTTCATTTTGGCTGAGCCATTCTTCGTGCGGCGTCTTTCTCTTCTCCCCTACAGGTGGAGAGAGAAATTAGGGGGGGGGGGGCAAGAGTCAGAATTATGGTTGACAGGTGGCAGGTGGAGAGGGGCAAACCTCCCTAACCAACACCTAGAAGGTGAAGGTTTCCCACAGGCGCCGACGCTGACTCCGCCAGGCAGTTTTCGCCTTTATGTTTATGCCCCCCCCACCTGATGCCATCGCATTGAAGAGCGAAACCATCATATGCAAGCACTGCTCTTAAGTGGGAAGGAAGGCCAGAGAGATCACATAAGAAGCTGCGGCTGTGCCCAGTATTAATGGCACCGAGCTGAAGAAACGAACAAGATTCCAATGTTTTACACATAACTAGTTCCTAGTTAGTTTTGCAGCTATTCGCAAGGTAGGCAAGGAAACTTGTTCAGTGCGAAGCATTCCTTTTCTACGTCATTCAGATTTCGCGATGTATCCGTGTTCCATGCGCACGCTCACCGAGCGAGCTGCCAGTGGGTACCAGTGGGTACCAGTGGGTTCCAGTGGGCCAGTTGTAGCTGTACCAAAGAAGAGCCCCCCCCCCCCCTCTTTTTTTTAGGCGAAAGCTGCCCTTACGCCATAAATCATCATCATTATCTTTAAACGTTTCTTCAAAAGGTACAACTACTAGCATTTTTTTTGTACTACCTCTAGAGGGCCAGTGCATATTATGCCTCTAATCATTCGCCGCTATAACATATATGTTCAGGATGGCTACTTGCCCCGCCTTCCATAATACTTCAACAACTGGACGAACGAAAAAGTCAGGGAGATGAAGCTGACACACACGAGGTGCTCTGTGTACTGTCTTTAGGTCCCTTTACTGCTGCGCAACTTGATTGTTTAATCTCGTCTGGCCAACTCGCCCAGACATTTACACTTCTTCATCTACGTATTGCATATTGATATGAAGGAATCTCAGCTTATGTTGTTTAGTTTGCCATTTGCTCGGACTATTCTTTCAACCTTTCTTATTTCATGGGAAAGCGGGGAATCTGAACGCGCTTTGCAGGAGCCAATCGAAGTTCTAGAAGTTTTTTTTTATAATGTAATTCCCTGATCGGAGCGTAAGCTTTGTTCATTAAATCATACTTGATTATTTGTACAAATTAACACAAATTAGCACAAATGATCGTTTCGCGCCGCCTGCTACATTTCGCACATCTTGGCTCGTGCTCTGTAGAGACAAAATCTTCATCTTGGAAGCATTTGAGTTTAACAGAAAGACCAAGCAAGTTTTGTTCTCCTACTGCCAATATAACTAACCTGACTAGCTTCTTGTCTTTAGGCGTGCATGAAAAACACTAATCGGAGTTGCTGGGGCGATTATACCAGGCGGCCCCCCAAAATGGCGGTAGGAAAAGTTTCGATTAATTTCCCACATACACGGGCATACTGTTTTTCACTAGCTGCGCTTTTTCTAACAGGTTCTTGTGATTGAAATACAGATCATCTCATCAAAAAAGAACGGCTTACAATATGGGGCCGAAGAAGATATATGAGCCGATACAGGCATATTAAACTTCTAAAAGCAAGCAGAGTTTGTTAATAGTACTTGGGTTTTTTCTCAAGATGTGAGCCCTTCCCTAAACATCTGCTCCACTTCTTTACTTGGAATTCCGTGCCGCCGCGGTGGCTCAGTGGTTATGGCGCTCGGCTGCTGACCCGAAAGACAAGGGTTCGATTCTGGCCGCGGCGGTCGAATTTCGATGGAGGCGAAATACTAGAGGCCCGTGTGCTGTGAGATGTCAGTGCACGTTAAAGAACCCCAGGTGGTCGAAATTTCCGGAGCCCTTCTCTACGGCGTCCCTCATAGCCTGAGTCGCTTCGGGGCGTTAAACTCCCATAAAACAAACCTTCTTGAAATTCCAGAAACATTCTTTACAAAACGCCTCGTTCTGAAAACACAGTAACCTACTCAGATGCTTGCTAATGAATGGCTAATTAGCGGCAAAATTAGCTGTCTTCTTCCTTTTCCTCTCTCTGCTTCGCCCTGTTTATTTCCCATCAGCGCAGTGTCGCATCGAGCTGCTTGTTATTCTCGCTACCTCAGCAACGCACTTTCCCCTCCGTCCCACGCTCTTTCCTCTCTAGCTAGGCCTCATACGGAACACAGGCCCCGTGTGCCTAGTGCTCAGATGTAACAAATGGTGTCTAAACGTGGTCGCCCGAAAGAGAAGTGTGCCCCTGACAGCTTCCTAAGGGCACCCATCATCCGCCGTATAGCGGCTGCTGTAATAACAGCAGCACGTGCGCGCAAGTGCTGCTGCTGAGCGGCGAGCAGCGGGCCTTGTTTCGCGTGACGTCAACATAATAAGCAAAGCTGGTTACGCGTACGGCCGGTCGCGTAAAGGGCAGAGGTAATTGCCTCCGCCTATGAAAATAGCCCTGGGAGCATGTATGCGCGGGTCTCGTTTTCTAGGTAACGCTGTTTGTCTTCGTATGAGAAGCAGGTGAACCAAAGGTGAACTGATCATTATTTCGTGCCGACGTGCGTGAAGTGATGAGCTTATGATGGAAGCAATTGTTTCGCGGCCTGTTGATGGGTGCTGTGATTCAGTGGTGGAATGTAACAGTAACATAAAGTCGCGCTTCTCTTGATCCTGATACTGTTGTCCGTAAATGTTCAAGGCTCGGAGGATGAGAACAGGGGTTTGATGGTTCCGTTGCAAGGACCATAGGGCAGCAAGCCCCCAAGTGTAAAAGCGCTCCCAGCGTCTTGTGTACGGACACAATCTCTGCGCATCAACGCATTGAAACACAAACTTGTGCCTGTGACTTTCCTTCAACAGAAATGAATTAAAATCGGCTGTTTCCATTGTCAAAATACCCAGGAAAATATTTGCCTTCTCTGGCTGGATAGCGCGATGACGTATAAATTGTGGTGACATTGTAGCAGCAGCAGCGGCCTTGCGCAGCAGGAGCAGCACCAGCCGTCGAAGATGATGACGCCGAAGTGCGGTCGAATTGAGCTCGCTCCTCGTGCCGGCGTCACGGATGGATGGATGGATGGATGGATACGGCTGAACCCTTTACATCGGGCGGTGGCTCAAGCCACCTAGCCATGTCTTGTGGAATTTTACTCCTGTCTTGCTTTTAGCCACCAATCAGATAACCTTCGCTTGGTTACTCAGCCAGTAAATCATTCATTTCCTTCATTGTGCCGGCCTCATACTGATTGGCGCGACAACCTTCCCTTCCCCGCTCATCCGCTCTCACGCATTCAAATTTACTTGATATTGCTTCAGGAAGACTTGGATCAGATCACTAACTGCATGGTGCACATCTTGAAAAATAATGCTGATAAGTGCAAAACTGTGACTTTTAACCGCAAAAGAGCGCCTTGAGTTTTCACATACTCAGCTTAAACCCTGTTGCGCACACACCCTTATATTGTCACTGGTCGTTCAGACTACGCGGGTCGACAGCACAATGGGGGACCAGGAGCACAGGAGCAGGCGCCAGAGACAGGCCAAACGGTTGCGTAATAGGATGGAAAGTTGGGCTAGTTGGGTTACGTACATTTTAAAGGAACAAATACAGCGCAAACATAGACGACGGACGAAGAAGAGGTGCACAACACAAGCACAACACGGTTGCGGCCGGCCTCACGAGCGAGTTCTGCCGAGCTTCTACCTTTTCAGCGTCGATCGGCACCCCGCTGGTTGAAGTGCAAAATCAATTGAGAATAATAACACACACGACACGGCTCCACTCCCGAAAGGCGCATCGTCCCGATGCGCAGAGAGGTAAAATTAAGGCTGAAAAACATGTGTAGAGCGCGAAGAGTTAGGCCACATGCTCCGAGCGGTCACAGTACGCTTTCAGGCGAGCTACGTGAACAACTTCGGAGGCAGGCGGGCGGCGGGACGCCCGCGTTACGATCGACAGCACTTCGCAATTTAACTCGCCTATACGGCGAATCACTTCGTACGGGCCAAAGTATCGTTTCAGCAGCTTCTCGCTAAGACCACGGCGCCGAACTGGAGTCCACACCCACACTCGATCACCAGGATTGAACTGAACATCACGGTGGCCTTGGTTGTATCGGCGAGCGTCGACTTGCTGGCGGGCTTGGATGCGAAGGCGGGCCAACTGTCGGAATTCTTCCGAAAGGTGAGCGACGAGTTGAGCACCGGCGTGAGCGTAGACGTCTGGCTGGTGGGGCAGCATAGCGTCGAGCCTGGTAACGACTTCCAGGCCATGCACCAGGCGAAATGGCGGAAATCCGGTGGTTTCATGAACCGCAGTGGTGTACGCAAAAGTTACATACGGTAACACTTCGTCCCAGGTTCGGTGCTCGATGTCGACAGACATTGAGAGCACGTCAGCCAAGGTCTTGTCAAGGCGCTCGGTCAGCCCGTTTGTTTGCGGGTGGTATGCGGTAGTTTTGCGGTGGGTGGTGTGGCTTAAGCTCAGTATCTGTGAGATAAGTTGAGACATAAATGCGGCACCACGATCAGTGATAGCAAAGCAATAACAAAGCACAGAATAATAACACACACGACAATATAAGAACCTTGGCGTACACTTGGCTTTCATTCTTTACTGGAAGACACACATACATAATATTGCTGCCAAAGCATCGCGTACTCTCGGCTATCTGAAACGCAGTCATCGAGATGCCCGATTAACTGTTCGAAAGCTAGCTTATCAGACATCTGTTCGTCTCCAACTTGAATTCGCCTCATCCATCAGGTCACCGCATCAAGCCTATCTAATACAATCGCTCGAATGCATTCAGAACCGTGCGGCACGTTTTATAACCCGGAAATATTACCGACAAACTAGTGTCACTAACTTCAAATTATCGCTATCACTCTGGACGCTAGAGGTACGTCGGAAGGTCGCTTTGCTTTGTCTTTTTCATAAAATAATCCATAGTCAGCATCCTAGTACCCTTTCTCTTGCCGAACCACATCACACATCCCGTCGTCTTTATAACCACCACAGTTTTAGGTGCATATTCGGTAGAACCACGGCTTTTAATTCATCAGCACTGCCGCGTGCCGTAAGCAGCTGGAATCATCTTCCTGATCGCATTGCTACCATTCATGACCCTGCAGCCTTCAAAGAGCAAGTACTGCTGTCATTTTCTTAGTTACTTTATACGCCGCCTTGTACTCTGTTAATCAACTTTTAGTCACCTTTGTTAGTTGTCATCCGTTGTATAATGATGCATGATTTGCTTTTGTGTCCTTCGCTTCCTGTATGTGCCCCCCTCACACAATTTGGAGCTTCTGAGTATCATTAATCAGTGCGGTATGTCGCAACTATTTATCGGACAGCAACGAAAGGTCCGTGTTTAAGTCTGAACGTCCATGCATGATGTCCTGAACACTGTCAGTGCCCAGGTTAGCTCGGACTTCTCGACTTCGACTTCCCCATAAATTACTTTTGCCCACGGGCGCATACCGCATGCATGCAAGGAGGACAGATGTTGATTTACAGAAAAGCGTTGATGTCGTTACGAAGATGACATCTCTGGACCAGCTGACTCATTACCCGCCAAGAAAGATCAACGTCGCCGTACAGTCGCGATCAGTTTGAAGGTGATCGCGCGAGCATCGACTGGCCGACCTTTCAAGCTACATAGCGGCCGATTTCGGAACTACGAAGATAAAGATTGCGCGGCCTTCATCCCCTCGTAGGCTCTTCCGGACTACTACCGTCACCCCTATGACTGACTCGCCACGTTTTTCCTGCGTTTGTTTCCCTTTCCTGGCAATCATGAGCGCCTATCGTTGCCGCATAACTTGGCTAACAGTGACGGCTGTGTGCAAAAGATGACGAGGTGATCGGAATGAATTGGAAGATTATCTCGTGAAGGGTGACGAACATTTTAGACAGCAACTTTTTGTGGAACATTTTTACCACAAAAAGTGAGAATTATGATAGTTTCCCTTGCCCTTTGGCTGCTGAATGAAGCACTGCTATCCTATTACCAACAATATTGTCTGGACTTCTCTTTATCTCTTTTGTATATCCTTTCTTTTTCATTGTTATTGGTATAACTGTGCTGTGTTTTCCTGCTCTCACAGGTTTTGATAACACTGTCACTTCCTTCTACAGTCCGCATGCGCCGGACTGGTGATTCATAGGAAAAAATAAAAAAAAACATCGCCGAGGTGTCCTGACCTCAATATAATTGAGAACATTTGGGGCAATGTGAAATCTAATCTGACACGCGCATCCGGACACCACAGGGGTGCAGGAACATTGTGCCAAGCAACAGAAGCTGAATGGAACCTCATTCGTGGAGACCCGGCTATTGTAGAGTCGCTCTACACATCGTTGCCCAGAGGAGCTCCAAAGGCGAGGAGGAGACACTATTAAGTATTGGAGGCAGATCGATACGTTTCTGAGGCGGGCAGTGTCGACAGACCTTAGGTTGCTTGTTGTGTAAAAGTGCAGCGTGCAGAGAATTATTCTTTTTTGCAGTGAATACAATATTCACCGCTGTAATGACTTAGTACTTTTTTTCTTTTTAATAGCAACTTTTGCGACTGCAGGAAAAGAGTAGAAATTAACGGCAGTGTTAAACACCGAAACATTTGATAGTAGCATAATATTGTGATTACAAAAAAAAATGAAGGCGCTGTACCCTCGTTTTCGAGGACACCTGAACCAGGCCGTGGGGCAAGGGGTAGAGAAGGGAGTGAAGAAAAGGAGAAATTGCGTAGTCGAGGGCACCGGAATAGCTACGGGGGCACTTGAGACTACTTTCGAGCTGTTAATGGCATAGATCAGTAATTGATCTTTAATCGGTTGACTTAAGCAATCTCAATTAGTTGTCATCTATCGTCCTCCGCACCGTTCAGGTGTAACCCCCCTCCAAAGAAAAGTGACACAGACTAGACCGCGCCTTCACTTTCTTCCTTTTCCTGCATTCGTTCTTTTGCTACCGAAAATTCAGGTGTGTAATTGCTGTGAAGTATAGGGACCCACCTAAGCAGGAGAATGGACAAAGTACTTTTTTTCATTCTTATGATCCACTACCTATAACAGTTCTCGGTGCCGCTTCCTTCTGGACGCTGCCACCGTCGCCGCTATTTTCTGCCGATAACCCATATATTCCCATGCGTAAATAATGTCGAACACCTGGGGAGCTTTAACATGCATTGACCGCGTACAGCTAATAGGTGCGACAGTCTGCTGTGCAAAGAAGAAATTAAGCAAAAATGGGACTTCTGACACCATCATTACTGAGAAGAGAGCCCGCTCTTTGTGTAAGAGCCTGAGGGCAACGGAAGCTAGCGTAATTTCATTCCTATAAGGTAAAAAAAAAAATTCGCGCAAGTCGGCTATTCCTAGCATGCGTTGACGCTCGCACGACCTTTCAATTGATTGCGTCGACTCCCACAGTATACTGAAGCATACGACACGTGCCGTCTCACCGCTGCCCGTTGACGCGTAAAAAAAACAACTAAAAACTGTGACTTGCTAGAAGGGGGTCACAGGTGCTCAAGGAACAGCGAAAAAAGAGAGCGAAGCTACATTGATGTGTCCCTCGCCACGGAAGGTCATGACGTAAAGTGGCGCTGCTATTGGTTTCGGTCACAGCTCGAGTGATCACCTTCAAATTGATCGCGACTGCACAGTGGCAGGCTTTGCCCTGTGACGCGTCCTATAAGGATCACACAGCTACGAGCGCGGTAAATTCTTGCGATAGTGACGCTGTGCCCAGTGGAGATAAGGAGCTGTTCGACATAATCTTGTGAGAAACTTGTGGTGAAAGAGGTAGCCCTACCCATCCATCCTAGTGAAAATGGACATACGTTGCTAAGCCTAAGTGCGCGTGACGGTGTCCTGCAGCGAAACTTCTTGTTTGATCCACTCCGAGCAAAGCGATACGAATAACATGCTTTTTAATCACGTGGTCACACCCTACGTACGAATGTAGATAAGTCAGTGACCACTATTTGCCTGAAGGGCCACTCGCTCTCTAGCGGTGCTATTAATCCGGTGAAAACAACAGCGCTCCAAAGGCAAGGCTGTCAGCAGTCTCGCTGGTTACAAAGGCAGTGCTAAGGGGGCTGCTGGCGGGTCATCTTTCTTTTTACTCCCATATATCCTGACTGTCTCCTCATGGCACGCGTTCTTATCCGCGCCTTCCTACTTAACATTGCGAACTCGGAGGCCGCAAAGCACTGCAGCGCGATCCTCTTGCAGGGCTTCTAAATGCTGTCTCGCATGCTGACACCCCACACGGAGAGTCACTTAGCGGGCTGTCTTGACCCAGCTTCCGCGATACATGCCTGGAGGGGCGTAAACTCCACCAAGAACAAAGCGGTGGTCTCTGCTGCCGGCGCCTCGTCCCCGTTGTTTGATTTTTTTTTTATTCCACTAGAGGCGCAGAATACGAGCTCGGGGTGCAGGATTGTTCCCGCTCTTTCTCTTAATCTTTGCTTCCTCGTCGTCTAGCTCTTTCTCTTTTCATTTTACTTGCCTTTGTTTCGCCGTTGACACCGCTGCGGGCCGCTGTTTATGCGCGGCGAGACGCGCGGCGGAATACCTTACGCGCCAGATTGGACTTGGCTTCAGACAGGAAAAAGCACTCGGCTGTAATTGAAAGGCTCCCGGGGCCTGTGCGCTTGCTTCCTTTTTGCGCGTTGTGTCATTTCGTTCGGCGTTGGCTGACACATACGAAACCACGTGGACAGCATTGCGACGCTCGTTGCGCAGTAGCAGCAACAACAGCAGGCGCGACACAGGGACCTAGAGAGAGGAGGAAAGGGAGGGAATGGGGAATCGAGAGAGGGAAGCTGGCCACTGCGTATGGAAAGGCACACGCAGTAGGGAAGAAGGGTTGGCATCCTTACCGCCGCCCCTCGCGCGCCGGGCGCACCGTCCAGCCGGGGAGCCCAAGCAGCGCCGGCAGCGCCATCGCTGCGGTGGCGGTGGCGGGCGGGCGTTTCGTGGCGCGTGATTCATAGTCGCGACCGCTCGTGTGCGCCAAGGCGTCACGCTCAAGCGCGGCCGGCTGCGCATTCGGCGCTCCGAGGACGCGCTTGACCGAGCCCGCGACATTGGGACGCATTCGCTGCCGCTTCTCCGCCACGCGGCGCAGCAGTGTTTGCTCGGGACCTGCGCGGCATGCTTTGTTGGTACTCCTCGGCGCGGGGCAAACTCTTTTCCCGCGAGAACTGCGCCGCATTCGCCTCTGCGCGGAGCTTGTTTGTTGGGTACTCGGTCTCTCTGCCGTGGTTGTCCTCTTATCGTTGTTGTTCCCTTCGCTGTTCATTGTTGGATCCGTTCGTTGGTGCCCGCGCATGGTCTCCCGCAAGCAACGTGGCCGTATTTACGCCGGAAGATAATGCTCCCTCCCAGCCAGAGGCGGGGCCCGATAACCATGGCCAGGAGAAACACGAGCTGACTAAGCGGTTACCAACTGCCCCCAGCTGCAGCTGCCCCCAGTTGTTGATGCAGAACCTGGTAGCTCAAGTTCGCAGAGCCCTCTAGATAGCAGTGCTCTGTTTCAGAGCATAAGCTGTTACGGTCAGACTTCCCGCTATCTCGTCGTCCTCATCCGCATGAAATGACTTCAGTACAGAGCCAGGCCACACGACCAACGACCGATGGTACTTAGTCGCCTGACCCATGAAGGCCATCTTTAGAGAAGGATAAACTTGCTGTTTAACACTGAACACATCTTCTTTTCGCGTTCATTCTTTTACATATTAAAAATACAGGCAACGCTCAAACTTGTGCCACTTTACCTACACACTAGTTCAATTTTCTGATGTATCAACAGAAATTCGGGGCTACTAACCTGTTATTTTTTTAGATGCAGGCCGAATGTATAGCTTGGGGCGGCTGTCACAATTGCGCTTTCATTTAAAGTTGCCCTTCTGGGGTAATTTAAATGTACCTTCTTCTATCGGCACGCTGAATGTTGTACTACGAGCTGAGGCTTTCCCTCAACCTACAAACCTAGCAAGTGACACGAGACTAACCATGTCATTGTAACAGCCTATTAAATAATGACAAATAATGTCTTATGACACTCAGTGAATCAGTGCACTCCATTATTGTTCTCGTTGTGTATGTAAATATGTAATTATGTAATATGCCACAGCTTCTATTCAGCGGCCTTAAAGCGTGCTCTTCGGAGCTTTAGTATCCTGAAGCTAAAAAAGAAAATGCAAACGCGTTTAAATGTACCTGTTCCTTTGTCACTTTATCGTTTATTTACGTGAAGAAACAAGCTATAGCCGTAGATAACGGCTAAGATCCCATGTAATTTTCTCCTCTAAAACCGTAATTATTGCAATAGCCTAGCTGTGTCAAAAAACCCATAAAATTTTTGTGATTTCCTGGAGAGGTCTATACAGTCGTAAATACGTATTACAATCAACGCCGCGAATTTCTCTACGAATCTGCGGCTAGGAGTCGCCGCTCAAATCCCATTATGCGGAGTGTATCCCATGGTGTCGAAGAGCGCAGTGCCTGAATAGAAAATAAAGAAGGGCCTAAACACTGCCTCGTTATACTGTCGCCGGAAATTTGAGACAGAAACGCACATTGGTCGCAGCTATCAATTATTTGCTCTAGCTCACTGTAGCTTCAGTATGAAGATCGGTTCACCTCATCTTGGATGTGAGCGTATAGCGGGTGCTTCTTATAGCGAAAACTTCCTGCACATCATGCTGCGGACATTGGAGTAAATCGCCCACCTCTTGATTTAGTTTCAACCTTGCGAGAGTACCAGCTGCTCCCGCCGCAAGAGCCGCATCTTCGAAACGTAGAGTTGAGGCGGTTGTTTAAGTGAAATGACGCATCGTAGAGCGCCGGAAGACGTGGCAACAAAAAGTATACAGACCACACAAAGTGCTTTTAGCAGCCGTTACATAGGACAACCAGAGGAACATATTTACACCGACAACAATTTAGACAAAGGTCGATCTACTGGCTGGTTCTCGCGCGCCTGGTTAATAATGTTTCCAGATGGAAAGAGAGCCACGTTGCATTGCCCTCATGTATTCCTTAATAGGCACATAGGACATATAGTAAAACATTGGCGGTGGTTTAGCTCTGGTTAAACCTGGAATGACGCGAAAGCTACAGGTGGTCGTGTGGAACTTGGTCGCGTGACCAACCACGTGATCAGCGACGGCGCCGCGCCGCCGGCAGCTGCTCCGCACCACGCGGCCAACCACGTGACCGCGTGGCAGCGCAGCCACAGGGTAGCGCGCCGCCACGCTGAAGGCTCGAAATGCTACCCTAATGTAGCTATCGCTACAAAACAACGATGTTTTCACATTCCTTGGTTTGATGGAATTATCCTGAAGGGGAATTACGGCAGACTGGATTGGATATGTATCGGTAGATTAGAGCATTAAAACGCAAAAGGCACAACTTGAACTGAAAACGGAGCTATCTTAAGTTATAAAATGTCAAAAAATTAAATACACGTTTCACTATCGCTGGTCGATTTTGCAATAAACTGTTGTTCATCGGTGCAGTTTTGTGCAGATCCCGGAGGCAACGCTACACAAACATAAACATCAAAACTACGATCGCTGAGCCGTTTTTGGTTCAGAAGTCGCGAGTTTCAATCGAGTGGCGGGAAAAAATTTCAAATGGACTTTCTTAGCAATGAAAGCGTCTTATGTTATTTTGGCGGGCAAGCAGCAACATAAACAGAAACGTCCTAGAATCAATTTTTACTGCGAAAAAAAAATGTACGGAGTTGTCCTGTGAGTGTTTCAAAGAGCAACTCCCGTGTTTTTTTTTTATTTTACTACAATTTTCACGGTGCGTTTCCCGCACCTTTCTTATCCTTTGCTCCAAATTTCGCAGCGGGGTGGCGTTTTGGTGTCGCGCAAACGAATAAAAAAATAACCTAATTCGTGGCTTCAATCGCGGAGATTTCTGCGGGCAACCTTGCGAGTTTGATGTCACTGGACGCACGGCCGTCGATATTCGCCTTGAATTTTGCTCAATGATAAAATTTCGAGCAGGCTTTTGGTCCTTTTAGAGAAATATCATCCCAAGGCTTTCATTTATAGTCGCCAGTTTGGCCAGTATCCGTTACGTCATAGGAAGGCCTGCCGTGACGCCATCTTTTGGTCGAAACCCAATTTCGGTTTCTGGATGTTTGATCTTTTTGAATACTTCTACTTGGCGATTTTTAAAATAGGTTTTTTTTTTCTCTAACGAAGCGAGAGGTCTCCCAGGACTGTGATCTGAATATCGACCCAGGACGTTCATAACACACCCCGAGTTGTCCTTAATACACCGACTACACGCTTCAGCGCTCGTACCTGCTGGCAGCCTTCCAACGAAGTTTTGAGAAGGCATCGGCCTTCTTTCAGCAGAATACGTCTTGGCTTTATATTCTTGCCCAAGTATGACCCTGTTTGGAAGCCGCCCCTAATGGTATATTTCGATTCTACCCAACAGCACGTTGCGCTGTACTTTTCTTAGCCTTGAAGTCGTATATGATGAATTATCGAGAAAGCTTCCGGGAAGCCTCATAGATATTTTGTGTTGTTACTTTACAAGTTTAGTCTGGCTACAGCACCGCTCCATGCACCATCGGTGTGGTCATTCTATAGTCGCCATGAAATGAAAGCTTTAGCGTGCAATCTGCGCATGAATATCAAGACAGCTCTGCTATATCGGGAAGCGAATAAGAAGATTTTTTTTTTTTTGCAACCGATATGCGTACTTTTGAAATCTATGCTGCATGTGTAATCTTCTTAAAAGTACCTGTCGACGAGAGGACATTTTTAACGAATCAGAGCGCTTGAATGGCTTCTTCGCAAGAAACCTTTCATACAGCGAGAACGTGATAATTCAAGAAGGAAGCCGAGCCGGTGTAGCGGGGTCAAACGGAGCCGACATCCAAATGCACATTTCATGCGTACGCTAGCTCTCACCGGATTTATGCGAAGAGATACCGGCACGAAGGAAGTCAATGGGTGTCATTGGAGCCCATTTCTTTTCCTGCCCTCTACCTCCCCGCCCCCTCTAACTCCCCTCCCCCTCCCTTCCTATTTTTTCCCCTTTTTGCTGTTATACACGCAAGAAAGGTTGAGACATGTGCTACTGCATATGTATTCACGGCGAGGGGGACACATATGCCCAATGAAGTGAAGGAGCTTTGCAGCTCGATCGGTAGAGTGCAAGGGCCATTCCGTCTCAAAAGCTAACAGCGTTACTGTGCGGCGCAGCCTTTGTCGATGAGGCTCTCATATTAAACAGAGCGAGTTAGCGAATGAGTCCCCGTTCCGCGATCCTTATTCTCTTAGTCGACGAAGATGCAAACTAAAGAAATAAGGAACGGGGAAAAAAGAAAATATCCAGCGAGAGCCGAGGATGATTCGCTCGTCCTCTTGCGACATTTGCTGCCGGCCGGCCGGAGCAGAGAAATAGCATTAATGAATAAATATTGCTCCTCTGAGACGCGCACATAAACAGATTTGGAAAAGGAAAAAAAAGAGAATGAAGGCAAGAGCGCAAGACAACTGATTAAAGAAAGAGTAAAAAAAAAAAACAGGCGGAAATAATGGCAGGCTGCTGCATCTGCCACCACTCTGCCACCGAAAACGACTCGCCATCACGACATTCGGTGCTGGTCTCATTTCGCGTGCCAGCTACTCGCGCACGAGCGCTCTTTATTTGATTCTCTCAGTACACTCCCTTTCATTTCAGCGACCGCCTTTCGCTCACTCTTATTTTCCGGTATGACGCTTCTTTCTTTCTTTTTTTTTAGTCTTTCCAGTCTTTGTCTCGCCGCCTGATTTTGCGAAGTTTCGGACCACCCCCGCGACGAGTGAAAAGCGGTCTAATGACGATACTCAAGCTCCGAACTCGTCACTGTCTTGCGTAGCCCGTTTTTGACTCCTGCATTCGTGATCTGATTTGCTATTTCTTGCTTCGCTCATCGTGCGCGTGATCAGGTGATCGGGGAAGAACTTAGCGTTTGAAACGCGGCATCTCTTTTACGGTGCTTTGTTCTTTTCTTCATTTGCTTTATTGGCATTTAATATGTTAGCCCGTTTTTTTCTTCTTTCTCATCACGTGCGCCAGATGAAATCTCGCCTGTAATGTTGTCGGTGCCTGTGAATGACGCCGCCTCGGGCGAAGCTTTCCTGAATTTATCTTGTTATTGGTTTTGCTTTAACCACCGACTATTATTTCAGTACCGCTGGTGGCCTTATGCTGTGGACGGGATAGGCTTTTAGCGAAGATTGGAAACTTGTAGCGGGGTGAAAGCGCGCTCATAATGGTGATAACGTTCCGCCGATGTGTGTGAGGTTTTTCGAGGCGCCATTTCGCTCTGCCGTTTCTTTTGTCCGGTCACGTAACGTTTGTTATTGAGTTTGTACCGTGCTCTTTTACCGTGTTCCTTCCGGAAGTGTAGTTTCGTCTGAGCGGAGCTTATCTGACTAAAGTTTTGCTCGTGAACTTTGTTTTCTGGCTTGGTATAATTTTCCATTCGTTTTATATGTTCTTTTTAGGCTACACACTATTTAGCACGAAATTAGGAACAAATTATCACCATCACCTAAGCATTCCATTTATCAATTCAATAAATCGAATTTACGCAGGTTCTTGGTTACCGTCTTTTTGTGACCAAGGAAGCTGCGACTATAGCTATGCCTGAGAAATCATGCCTCCGAAGATTTCTAGAGACGCCAGAAACCAGAAAAAAATAGAATTTTGTAGTACAACTCTTGAAAACGAGCACCAGTTATCCTAACGTTTGTTCTTGAAATGAAGATTAGAATTTTAAAAGCACGTGAGAGGTTTGGAAGTGCGGTTAGCAATCACGAATGTCATCTTGAGTTAATTTAAATACTGTTTTTGTGACACTACCGCATGCCGTTCAAGCTGATTGCTTAGGTTAGAAGTCTCCGGAGTAAATGGTGCGCCCGTAGAAAATGCATTTGGGCCATAGAAGTGAATGGTATACTGAAATGTGGTGAAAAAGTTAGGAATAATGTTACTCATAACTAAAAATGAGGACTTTTTTCGTAGTATGATCTTTTGGAACTCTACTTCATTGGTAAAAGCTGTAGTCTGAAAATATTAGACTAGAGCAGTTTCATTTGTTTGCAACCAATCAAAAAATTAATTTACAAACTTGCGAGCGGAGCAAACAGCTATTTATTCATATTCAGAACACTGTGAAAATCAAAGCAGGGAAAGAAAAAGTAATATACATAGGGTCACTTTTCCGACCTGCGACTCATTTTTATCCACAAAAGAGGGAATTCATAAACATGCACTAGTGTCGTAATCTATAAAGGAGGTGAACGCACTGCGCCACCAAAGATAACAGCGCATAAAAAGAAAGTTATCATGCATCTGCACAACAGCGAATATGGGATCACAAGGTGAACAGCCGACAGGATAAAGAACGATCCTGTGATCGAAACTCTAAGAACCAACCAATGACTACTGCAAATATTGTGCGGAAAAAGAGTAATTGTGCATGATAAAAGTCACTTAACAGCTCATCTCATATCCCGTCACATTCCTCGTCATGTAACGTTGTGAAAAATATTTAAAAACAAGTAAGTGACACTCGATAAGTGCGAGTGCAGACACGGCAATATCCATCCAGTGCGGTTAGCTATTAACATGGAAGGTTTTCGTCTGGTTTTGCGGGGTTCAACGTCCCAAGGCGACTCAAGCTCTGAGGGACGCCGCAGTGGAGAACTCCGGATGATTTCGCCCAGCTGGGGTCCTTAACGGACGCGATGCGATCCTCTGGCATTTCGCCTCCTTCGAAATTCGACCGCCGCAGCCGGGATCGAACCCGCGTCTTTCGGGTCAGCAGCCGAGCACCATAGGCACTGAGCCACCGCGGCGGTCTTGTAATATGGGGGGTACACGCAAAACGGAACCCACAATGATGGGTTGTTAACTTACCTTACTTCGACAAGTATACAGTTAAGGATTTTTCATTGTAGCTGCCAATAATTATGCAAAAATTAAAACTGGCTCAGACACCAATTTTAAATAATTGCGTTTCTACCTTCTGTGAGCAGGTTTGATGTTTCATATTTCTAAGTTGTCTCTAAAACACACCTCGCCTGAGCACCCGGTGCATGATGCACGCCAAAGAAACTCACGCGTGCAAGTGCACTTTTCTCGGACTCCATTTTTAATAGTGAGGCAGCTGTAGAATATTCTTAGATACTGTAAAAAACACATTGATTGAATTTGTGTAATTTTCCTATGCGTAGTGAAATCTTAATTTAACGCATGTACTGCGCTCTCAAATAGTAGTTAAGACTGCCACAGAAAGCCAAAGGGGTGCCTTTTTGAGAATAGTTGGGGGGCAAGTGTGAATTATTGTTATATGCTATTATTGAAATATTGATGGGAATGGTCCAGTCTTCCAAGGTGCACCAAGCTTTCGAACAAGCTTGAGCTAGTTGGTTGCTCATACTAAAGAAAACGTAAGCGCTCAGGAAGACGGGAACCTGAAAGAAGCACAGCGCTGTGTACATTATCTCTTTCATGTCCTCGTCTTCTTGAGTGCTTTAAAATTAGTCCTGCGCTTGCGCCAAAGAGTTAATACTGCCATAGAAAACCACTGGGAGCCGTTTTTGGCAATAAATAGCAGAAAATTACAAGCCTCCCAAGTAGGCATTTGTGTATATATTGAATATTATGGCGCGAAATTATATGAGAACAAATTACTTTCTCAAACAACATCCCATCGAAACAATGCGCTGGTCCAATTTCTGAGTATGATTGCGTTATTTGTTTTATAGTAAAAAATATCATTTTTTTCTTTGTTAAAAATTTTGGTAAAGAAATCAGAGGCGCCTTATTGAAGGCGAAACGTGCGAGCTGTATTTTCGATTTTCAGCTTCATTTTTGCAGAATTTATCCTTGTGATATGTGCATTTATCTGAGCGAAGCAATTGGACCCACATGATCTTCCAGAAAATTTAATGTATCATTTGAAACTATTCAATTAGCTTGGCCGGTATTCTGTTCTCTTTGGAATGCCACCTATGATTGTTTACCAAATTCTCCAGTGTCCGATTATAAAATGTGTTAGAATTCATCCTGCTTGCGTTCGCACTTCTTCAAGGCACTAAACCTTCTCTCATTGAAACGGAAGACGTGACTAAAACAAAAAATGCTTACTTTTTCTGTCCTGTGATGTCTAGCGCAAACTCCTGTACCATTTTTGTTGACAGCACTTAAAAAACGCGGACAGAAGACAGAAAACATAGAAGACGACGTCACAGACGCTGAACTTCAGCTTTGTTCAAGAGCCACCGAAACACTGCATATATACCCAAAACACAGGCGCCGACAAGCGGCGAAAATTTTATGCACTCGTGGACAAAGATATGATGAATAAAGCTGAAGTTCAGCGCCTGTGACGTCGTCTTCCATGTTTTCTGTATTCTGTCCGTGTTTTTAAGCCCTGTCAACAACAATGGATCAGCACCAACTAGCCCGCCAACTTGTCGTATTCAAACTCCTGTAAATCTTTGACCTCTACTCTCGATAGGCCAGGGGATGCTGGAAAACACTGAGCACACAGTGTAACTTCCGCCACAGTAACTGCGAGCAACAAACGGGCGACAGGCAGGGAAATGACGGAAAACAACGCTTCTGCGGATGTTAGTGACGTCACAGGAAGTGCGCCCACACGCTGACGACGTACCATGCGCGCCAGCGGCTGCCAGCCAGGCGCCTTTTCGGCCCGCAGCTTCTCAAGTCCCGGCTGCGTGCACACAACGCGTCTGCGTACGGACCCGTCGAGAGACAAATGGCCCGGGCTCTTGCGCCGCGTTATAGATTATGAGCTCCACTCGGAAGGAGGCGAGGAGGCCGGGGGGGGGGGGGGGGGGGCACAGCGGGGCCCGAGACAATGGACAATAAGGCCGCCCTCTTCGCCGTACCGGTTGTCTTTATTATTGGCCCTACTCTGTCGCTCTGTTGCTCTTTTCTTTCCTACCCCCCCCCCCCCCCCACCGCCTTCCCCCATTTGTCCCTTTTTTCCCCTCCTTCGCTTCCCCGTTCCCGTGCGTGTCCTTACGGTCAGCCTGGCGTGCGTGGATGTTGTTTTGCCTGTTCGACGACCGCCTGTTAGGCTTACCTCCTCGTTGGCTTCTCGCCTCGGGAACAGGCGTTCCGTTATTTGCCGACCTTCCGTTCTTTCCCTTTTCCTTCGCCGCGTTCCTTATTATTCCCGCTGTGCACAGCGCCCCCCCCCCCCTTTCTCTCCCTCGGACCGGTAATGGTGCTGCAGTTTGATCCGGCCATAATGCGCCGGCGACCGGCCCTATGACGCGCACCCTGTTGAGGAAGGTCCCTCAAGAAAGCTGCTCGCCTCAGCACACACGGGGACGCGCCTATGCGCTTATGTACTCGCGCGCAGCACGAATTGTGCGCGCGCTGTTTGGTTTGTTTTCCCGCCTTTTTTTCTCTGCCGGTGCCTTAAGTGCCATAAATGATGACGATGCGGCTAAGAAGTTTCCCGACTTGCCCTAGCAAAGGCACTTACTGATGTTAGTGCGTCCTCACGTTGTTTTCTCATGAGGTGCGATGTTTCTTTCGTCTGATTACTGTTGTACGTGTTCGCTTGCATTGTGACGACACGTTTAGGGTAAGCGTGATTAAGCGCATTGTGGCTTGCAGTTTGTCACGTATGTAAATACTAATTTCTTCGCCCTACGAACGCTCTGCAGAAAACCTTCAGGGATCATTCAACCGTGTTCTTTTTAGGCAGATTGTGAGAGTATGTATCGTTAAAACAAGCTTTAAATGTCATGACCGCCATACACCTCAAGTTTGCAAAATAAATTCGCTAATACTTCCCGTATACTGCCTTCTGGTTTCGTGGGCTTGAGGCAGTTTTCCCGTCCTGACCAAGGGGATAACTGGGTATACCTCAGTAGCTGCAACTGCCAGGGCACGTTTGATTGGGGCGAAGCTTAGAACATAGAGCCATCAAATATTCTATAGCTAAGAAGGGTGTCTTTCGAATCATATCAGGTCAGTCTGGGATTATGCATCATTCTATAATTAGGATGAGATTAGGAAGTTTGCGGCGATGAAGTGGCCGCAAATGGGGCAAATGCAGGTCTGTCGGAGAGGCGTTTTGTCCTACAGTGGACTTACATAGGGTGATGACGATGACGCTGATAGCTGCGTTTCCCTACTGGGATGTCCCAGGGGACTTCGCTACCACCCTTGAACGAGCTAAGAAATAGCACAGTCTGTGTTTGCCTCCAAGGGCCTCCGCGGGACCCACGTCGGTCCGCAAAGGCGGCAGAGGGGGACGAGGCTTCGGGGAAGAGCGGCGATACTTTGCGCTGGCGCGTCAATCTCGTTTCCTCCGCGCGGAGCGTGATTCTGCGGCTAATTGATCCGGGACGTGTCTGCGACGCGCGCGCTGCCCCCGAAGCGCGCACTAATTGAGGAAGGCACGCCGCAAATCGACACCGCTTTCTCCCGCGTTCTTCGCTCTCCGGTGAATCGGCGGAACGCGCGCGCGCCAAGCCGACTCCTCTGGGGAGGCAGCCACGCTTGGAAGGCAAGGCTCGAGGGAAGCCAGAAGGGTTAGGGGGGCAGCTTCGGGAGCTTCGGGGTCGAACAGATTCGTTCGCTGTGCAGGCATGCGCGCGAGCGCGTGACTGATGGCAAATTTATTCCGGGACTGTGTCGGGTCCTGAAAAGGATGTCGCGGACTTTGCAACTTCTTTCAGTGCTCAGTTTCGTCCGCAACTGTATAGCGCGACTTAGTAAGTGTCCAATTTGTCACTATTAGCAGTGTGTTCAATTTTGTCATTGCCACCACCATCAACGTCACTATTCAAGTCTGCAAAGCCTTATTCGAATTACTTGGGCGCTTAGGCTGGTACTCAGCATTACCCTTCGTCTCATCCGCAACGTACAACGCGACTTATTACATGCACTGTTTATCACTGTCAGAAACATGATCAATATCGTCATCGCCACTATCACATCAACACCAATTGAGCCAGCAAAGCCCGTTTGTATTAACTGGGCATTTTGGCTGGCACCATACCTTATCCTTATTACCTTGCGATGCGTCTGCGCGTTTCTTACTGATATTGACCTCTACAAATTAAACCATTCCGCAGTCCAGGAGATATGCCACCCGCCGTTCCTCAACTCGCTCCTCGCCAGTGTAGCAAACTATTTCTTGCGCGTGTTCTAGTCAGAAAAAATGGCGAAAATTCTCTCTGGCTACGACAATGAATGGGCCGGACAATTTTTGTCTTCTAAATTTAAAGGTTGTGACGTAGGAAGTCATCGCGCGTGATTCAGTGGCACTGATAAGCACCTCCAAAGGCGGCAGCTACATCGAGGGAGCTTGTATCGCTAGTTCGCAACATACGGATTACAATGCGATTGGCATCTGTTTAGCTTTTGTAGAGTATGATGCAAGATTGGAATGTAGTGCGCGGAGGAAAATGTTTATTTAGTAAGCCTCTATCCACAACGCAGTAAAGCAGTTTCTTCTTGGGTAAAAAAGCACTACGGTGAACTACAAAAACGAATTGGTGTCTTTACACAAATTCTTACTTAACGAGCCTACATTTGATTGTTCTGACTTAACAAACCTACTCAACAAACCTACAGTAGAGTGCCTCACCATGAAGGTACACTTCCCGAGATAGTTTGATCATAGGAGGCTTCTACCGGCCACCTACCCAAGGCTAGTTTTTCATGAGCTCACTCAATTCCTCTGCTCGTGTAAAAGTTATTCTTGTAACGTCCTCTGAAATGGTAACTGCAATATTCCGTAAACCGATTCGAGTAACGATTTCCGGCCCCTTTTCAAGTGTTTCCGAACATTCGGTGATTTTGTAACATTTCATCATTTTAGTAAAAGACTCCACGCGCATTTGTATCAATACAGCTTCGATTTTAGGTCTATTTCTTATACGCTATACAGTTCTCTCTCGAGATCGCAAAATACACATTTTAGACAGAATATCTGATCCCAGGAAGAAAGCTCAGACTTCACTAGCAAAATAAGTTATCTCTCTCTCTCTGATTACAAAATGATATCTTGACCACTCATTTGAACCGTCACTCATTTGAAATGTCAAACGAGGAATAGAAGCCTTTCAAACTGTTTTTGTTCAGTATTTACGGATTGCAACAGTCGGAAACTGAGCCTTAATCTGTCTGCTGACTGTCTGCCCATTTGCAATATCTCTTTTGACTAAACGCGCTTTTTCATCTATTTTGCTAAATTTAAATACTAAGAAATCGCCTGGAATAGATGTATGCAGTGACTGTTTTCGCTTCATATACATCGAGTGGTGCTCGAAGTATTTCTGGGCTCCCTTTAACAAGTATTTACTGTGCGCAGAAGTTAAAAATGATTGTAGATACGTCGACATTACACCAATACTTAAAACCGAGACTGGTCGCTCGTCAATTCGTACAGACCGATTTGTTGTTGTCCACATGCGTCAAAGCTGTTCAGCTCACTATATTTAAGCACATTTCGGCTGTTTTTTATCAAAGCAGTATAACTAATTACATGAAGCACGAGTTTCGGAAGAGACTACCTACAACACTATTACTCCTCACAACTATTCACGAATTCGCGGTAACTTCAGACAGACAGGGCAATATTTGCAAGGCGTTCATAGATTTCGTAACTGTATTCGAGTCTTTGTCTGAGCCTAAGCCATTAATGGAGCTACAAAACAATACTTAAAATTGAAAAAAAAAATAAAGACGTGAACTCTCACTAGCCAAGTCACATTGTGGTCAAGGAATCCGCGTGGGTTCTGAAACGTGTTTCACCATTCGACTTGTTGAATGACTGCTAATGTAATAAATTTCGGCTGCCTGACCAGAAGAGTTTTGCTTGAATCCTTGAATAGAGACTCTAATAATTATTCACTGGTTGCATGAATTTGTGCATATATCTCATTATGGCGACATAGCGCTGTATTCTTTCATTATTTTAGAGTACACCTCAAAGGCCCCATATATAGAGTATTGCATAAGCGATGGCGTTATACATCAGTAGATAGATTTTTTTTTTAAATCGCATGCTTGAAATCTTGCGGGCTGGGCTGAAGCACGGCTTCAGTGGGAAGACCACTCCAGCCTTTAGCAGTCTGAGTGAAAAACGAGAAAAGATGCGCATTAGTACAGGCGTGCGGCTGATAAATATTTTTGTTGTGACTGATACGCTGCTAAACTCGGTCCTGCTTAACTAGGGAAGTAGGACAGGGCTGAACAGCTGTCAATTATGAAATTTTCAAAACATACAAAGTCTAGAAACTTTACGCTGAAGAACGAGAGCAGGAAATTTAGCTTGAAATTTCAAGTAAACTACACTGTACTTAGTAGCTATGGTTGCGGTAAATGATCGGGGCAGTTCGCTTGTGTATCAATTCAAAAGTGTTAACAAATAATGACTGAAATTGGTTCAAAATCGAGGGTTCCAAATTCTAGTTGCGGACGAACGAATGTTGAATAGACAGCAAGTTTTACCTAAGATGACGCACGTTTTAAGTGACGGTGAATAAAGCCAACACGTCAGTCGGCGTCGTTTGTGACTGCCGACATGTTATCATACCAGAAGATGTCGCGAATTAAGTTGATGCCTAGATATTTACACAAAGGACCAGAGGAGGTAGCTGAGCCATAAATAACGTAATTAGGAGACAGGTAAATTGGAAAATTGACAATTGGCTGTTGGGGAAAGGAAATGGCGCCGTATCTGTCTCACATATCGGCGGACACCTGAACCGCGCCGTAAGGGAAGGGATAAAAGAGAGACTGAGAGAAGAAAGTAAGAAAGAGGTGCCGTAGTGGAAGGCTGCAGAATAATTTCGACCACCTGGGGATCAGCGCTGCTTCCCTCGGACATTCCACCGGGGTCCGTCCTCGGGCTCCTTTTGGGTTTCTGGATGTCATAACTAACCCAATAAAGGAATTATTCGTTCAAAAATATTATTTGCCGATAAATGAAGGATATATCAAATACTACATCAAGGAGTGAATCGCGTAAATAAGCAGCTGCTTTTGAATTCGTCATTAGCAAAGGCAGAAGTGCGGTGTGCCGCATGGCAGATGAAATTTAGGCCTCACAATTACGTCCAAACTCAAATGGAACGAACATACATGCTATATTACGCTTGGCTGTTTAAAAAAAGGTAGCTAAGGCAGTCGACGCAAGAGATCTGACTTTAGCATACAAAACAAGTATTGGGCCATTTCATGAGTACGGCTCAGTAGTATGAAGCCCATACAGTTGGAAACACAATGCTCAACTAAGAAGCACTAAAAGGAAATCAGTAAGGTTTTCATTTAGCTATTTATCCGGCACATCTGGCTGTTGTTATTCAGAAAGAAAACCTGGAGACACTACAATTAAGGCGATACACAAGTTTGACACTCTTCCCTTTGTAGTATTATGCGCAAGGCCTTGTGTACTCTTCTCTCCTGCCTGTCATTATTTTCCATAGATGTTGTTCGCTGCTGAAGGAATAGAATATGCTTGCTGTCTTCAGTATCATTATAAACGCGGCACTTTTTGGTGCGCCTTGTTGTCGGTGTGCTGTTTTCATTCTCACTCGAGTTATTACTGCGTATATTCCGTGAATCATTACAGGGATTCGGGACCGACGTTTCTAGTTCCCTTGGCTGCCACAACGTGGTGCGTGTCCTTCAACATTCAATGGCGCGTTAACATCATCCCTGCCGTACGAAAGAAAGATAATGACTGATTGGCTGCAGAACAGAACGTCATAGGCCGCTTGGCTTAGCGCCACTGGCTGGGTGCCCTCCCAAATTCCTGGTAATGGGTGCGAAAAACTTGTGCGGATAAAGAAGTCCTTCACGTTCCCTTGGATATCTAAATTTCGTCTTTAGAGCTTGTCAGCGAAAATTATTTCTTGAAATGGCTTTTCCTGCGGTTATTTTTTGTATATGCTTTTATCCCACTAGGTACTCCTGTCCAATTCCCAAGATTAAAACCGGCAGTAGCCTGTAAACAAAAATAAAATAAATAAATTCGCCACTGACCGGTTGGCAGACCAACTGGCCTCGATGACTCTTGTAGAATTATACTCTGTGCCTAGTGCTGCGTTGTAATGCACTCCAATTTTGGTCTCCCTCTGAGGCTCCGATACCCACAATACAACAGCGTCCCTGGAGAGACCACCGCTTCCGACGCACGAAAACCCTTCCGACGCCTGAGAAGAAATTCCCTGATTGGTCGAGATAGGTCACGTGATCTTGTGACGCCGGGGAAGAGGCTTTAGCCCAACACAGCACAACAGTAGTGAGATATGATTCAACTTAAAGGAACAGAAAGCCAATTTTCACAACTTGTAATGCACTGGTTGCCACGACTATCCTTTGAATATATTGTTTCCTCCTTCTTTCTTGTGGTGCTTTGAATGGCAATTGTTAATGGTGGTAGTTAAAATGGTAGCCGTGGTAGCAACGCGAATAGTAGCAGCTTTCACGACGACGGTGAGGCACAAGACAAGTAAATCGTTGTTACAAGAGTAAAAATACCGCATAATCTACGGCGGCGCTCTTTAATGGCGTTCTTCGCAAATGAAAGCATTAGCAGAATGGCTAGGTATTAAGGTGCTAAGGGGTTTCAAAGCTTGCAATTTACGCGGAAGTGTTTTCTTTCGGCTTGCTTATTCATTTGTTATTTTTATTTTGTTTTCCCGTGACATAGAAGATAGTTTTTTTCTTCATAACATTTAAACCAATGGCAAAAAATAATTCGCGCTTCGTATCTTAATTATAAGACATTGGTTTCATTCTCCAGTACACACAGGCAGAGCTTTTTAGCACCCGCCATGAGTATCATCAAGTAAAACGTGCGCTTCTTTTAACTTTCAATCCCGTGCATTCCTTCCTCGCCCCCCCCCCCCCCCCCTTCCTTTTTCAACTTATGCCTCATGGCACCCTTCTCGAATAAAAAAAAAAACGTGCGCTGCAGACCAGAGATTTACGGTTAAAAATTTACAACATAGAAATTCAAAACTTTGCAACCACATGAAGTGAAGAGTGAAAGCTTAAAAAAAAAAACTAAGGTCAGTCATTGTCTACGTCACGCTGTAGCCTAGCTCCTGTACAGCACGGTACCTTACGCACCATAGCAATTCCATCCTTATTATTCGGTTGTCTTGCTGACGTTAAGCGAAATTATGAAGTAGCATTCAGCTTGATGGGAAAATTAAGCCCCCATTAAGCCCGCAACAACGAGACATAGCTTTTAGTGGGTGTTCTTGTAAATGCAGCTGTAGTTTCCGTGCTTCGCTGAAGAACATTGGCGAAATCTGATCGTTAAGTCTGAAGGCCTCTGCAAGCATGCGCCACCCGCGCGTAGTAAACACAGCTTTAACAAGAATGAGAAGCCAAGAGGCGCCACCTTTCCAACCAGGGCTCCTAAATTGCGGCAGAAACGCTGAAAGAAGGGCATATTGCTTGACGACAAGAGCGCGTGCTGCGCTGTAGTAAACCTTATTGCTATTAAACCCCTGCAAAGCGTGTTGTGTTGTGGTTCTCTCGTTCTCTTGGCACTGAGCGTAGCTGGAAATAGAACGCATGTGAAGCTTTAATGCTTCTCTCTTCTTTCTTTCGGCGATTCAATGGGCAATTTGCTGACAGGCCTGTTCCTCTTGCTTGGTTCGCGCAGCCGTCTACAGGCGAAAGTACAGCAGCAGCAGCAGCAGCGTTGCAGGAACTGTAGCCCATCTGTCTCAGTACGCGCGGCGGCCGCAAACGCCGTGGCGGCGCGGTGGCAGCGGAAGCGTGGAATAGGACTCTTGTAAAGTGCCGCGCGTGACACAGGCGTCGCTGCGCTCCAAATGAAAACGAATGGCGCCTCAGATAATAGGGGCAAAGTCGCGATTGCTTTCCCGCTCGCTCTCCCCACTGCGCGTCTGCGGGAAATCGCTTTAAAACTCGGTTCCCATTAGCTGCCACGCTAGATCGTCTTCATTAGCGTTAAGTGGCCCGACCGCTCGGGGGGTGGGTTCATTTGCAAATCTCAATAATTATATTCCCCGGTTATTTACTTTGAGCACCCGCGCCATGATTGCTTCCCTCCCTGTTATCTTTCGCTAGCTACCCCGACCACTTATGCAACGTCTTCTGGACAGCGATGCGCTCCCACGAGGCTCACGTGCCTCGCGGTGAATACATACATCTACGAAACGGCGCGTTTTCCTGGCCAGACCGTTCGCTGCTCTGGGCTTGGATGGGGGCGCTCTCTCTAGGACCTCTCGCTGATAGAAGCTAAACGCCCAAGCGCCCTTTCCAATGTCTTCATCGTCCCCGTCATTTTCACTCTCGTTCTTTGTAATTACTCGTTCCGCTGGCCCTCATGCTTTCTCCAGTAAACGGCCGCCTTGTTCTTTCAAATTTCTTTTGTTACGTTCAATCTCATGGCTAAATGCAGTCGCCAGTCACGCTATATCTTCTCTTCTTTCCTTTCATTGTCTTGCATCGCACGTTTTGGTTCACGTTTCTTTCTAAAGTCCGGCTAAAGTTACAAAAGGGCGTCTCTCTTTATGTGCGCCCTTATGACCGAACGTTCCAGGAGAGCATCTGTTCCGCTTTGAGGAGAAAAATACACGTCGTGAGTTCAAATGTTGATGGCATTTTCCCTCTGGTACGGTCTCCGCCACTTCCAGCTTTTTTCTGCGCGGCGCGTGGCTCTAACCACGCCGAGGGATTTCTGTCCCACGGTAGGTCGTTAAGGAGGGGTGAGAAACGCCATTTGGACCTCATTGGGCCCGCATAATTTACTCATGCATAGTGCAAGCGCTCGCGTGTTGCTGCTGCTGCTGCTGCTATAGGGCTTCGCTAAGCTGAGCATTTTGCGAGGCTTAACGCCGTGGAGGATCCCCCCCCCCCCCATTCCCCCTTTTTTTTTAAACGCCAATCGCGGCGGATACAAACTGCCCCGCAGCGGGCACACGTTTTTCTGAACTATTTTGGGACACGTTATGCAAATTAGATTCTATTCCGCTTTCACAATCCCATTTCTTAACTGTGACGGAGCGGATGTCTGAAAATATAGGTGCAATATCTGCGGCTATACAACAGTGGGATCCTAGCCTTTATACCTTTCCGCCAAAGATAAAAGCTTGAAAGCGAGGACGCCGGCACAAATATCAAATACTTCACAACGGGAGCTCCGCAAAAGAATTATGGAAAGTAAATTCCCTAGGCTGGTTGTTAAACATCGTTTCTGGCGTATTCTTGCGGCTGACTGGTAAACGCCTTGAACTTGTCCAATCGCTTGGAAATTCTGCTGGTACATGTTTTCTTTGAGTGTGCGCACCAGAACGGAGCCTTGGGAGCACGTTGGACGCGACCAGCTTAAGCTACGCTCCACGCCATAACTTGCTGACAGTGGAACAAAAACTTTAAGAGGGCAAGCAGTTCGACAAGAGATGACATCACCGCTTTCGTGCTCGTAGCTTCCATTTATATGACAACAATGTGAGATGGAGCATAGATCATACCCCACACATTGCCCATGAGCCCGAAATCGTTCACCACGAATCACTGCCGACATGCTGTTTTCGCATCGTTCACCCGTGTTTGTTTCTCTCCGCGCGTTTTTTGGCGCGTGCAGCGCGCTTTTTTGCCAGCGGCCACTTATAGCATCCTTTGAGGTCGCATTACAGTTCGCCGATGCCTCAGGTTCGTTTTATCTTAAGAGGACGCTGAGGACGGCTTTATCCAATTTTTTCTTAATAAACATAGATTTTATGGCTCTTTCCGAGTGCGTTGATCTTTGTCCAGCAGCAAAAGGCGAGTTTATGGTCGATAAAATTGATTTTAGAAGTTTCCTCTCAATCTCATTAAAACTAGTGCTGTCTAGTCAACGCCGAAAAGGACTCCGTGATAGCCTTACTGAAGCGGATGACAGTGTTTAGCCTGGCCTCTGTGGTCCCCGAAAAAAAAAAACTGTGTCGACGCATGCAAAATCGGCCGGTGTTGCTGACACCTGTGATGAATTTTTTGCAGCTTCCAAGGTAATACGAGATCCGTTTTCAATTAAAGTAGCGCCGTTTTCGTAACAACTCCGTAGTGTATCGATACAATGCCGACTTCATTTAGTCGCGAGGACAGCTAGGAGAGTGCTTTCATCAGAACCCCGAAGGTAATACCAGGCGTAAGTAGACCGTATCTTCGCTATGCGGTCATCTTGCAAGACAGCACTTTGAAGGTCAGCGATCCAGCTTTGGGAGCTTTCCTTTTAGCACCAAGGTTGAAGTTAGCCAAGATGGGTAGTCATCGAGTTATTACGATTTTACTTCCTCCTCCAGGTATAAAATAAAAAGTGCGGTCGTAAAATCATGGTCTTCTTTCGTTGCTGTTTTGTGGAAGTGTGGTATTGTAAGCATTGAACACCAGAACGGATTAGTGTAAAAATATCGAGTTCAAATTGAACCGTTTCGACTCACTTAGCATCCCTTCACAAACAACAGCGCGAAGACGACAGTGCCGTAACACTGAACGCCTACCTAGACGACGCTCCTGTTCTAAGGACGCGCGGCAACGCACGGCCCGGCAAAAAAAAAAAAAAGAAGAGGGCGTCCCCCACAGCCCAGGGCCGGCAAGGCAGCGGCGATGGTAAAGTGTGCTCGACTAATGAAGGCAAAGGGCGCGCCAGAAAGGCACAATTTTCACGACCCACCGGCTCTCCTATTGATCGCATTACCAACTTTCTCGAGGATTGGGACTTACGAGGAGGAGCGGGAGCGAGAGGACCACCGGAGGGGGTGTGCGTGGGATGCACTGGCGTGGGCGCATTGCGGTCCGTGTGCAGAGAGAGTTTCCGCGTAGTGCGTGTTTTGCGCAGTCGCAGCCCTAGTGTGTGCATCTATAACAGTGACTAAGTGAAAACTGAGCAATCATATGGGTTATCGAAACTCTTTGACTTTTCGTGTCAGGAAACTCTTCCCCCGCTGCAAGTCATTACGGAAGATTGCCCAAGTACTAGAACTTGTCCCCTAGGTTTCGTATTTACCTGCACATTTGCTGTAGCTCTCATCATTGCGCATATCTGCTATTTTCTTCGTATTGATATTAGCCAAGAAGTGCCCTATTATCAGAAACAAGTGGCGTATGACAGAGGTTGCCCGGTTCTATACCTATTACTGGCGTGGATTCGGGGCCACATAGATAGGCAAGGCACGCAGACACGAACACTGCACACAGAACCCTAAATCGCTTGTGACATTTTGGCTTCATCGACCCCTTCATAGTACCCTGTAGTGCAATGTAGGCGTGAAAGGGTTGTTTGCTTTGCGTCTCGGGAACGTTGTTCGTTCCGTGTTTCTTCTCCGTTTCTGTCCCTTCATGACGCGACGAATTGACTTGGTTATCAAGCGACTTCATTACTTACTGTTTGCCGTCATCCGAACTTATAAAATATGGAACACTCGTGGCGTTTAGTCTGGGCTCCTCTATATAGGTGTAACGTTAAGAGACCGGAAGCGGGCAGTGTGGGTGAAGGAAGAAACGCGAATTAATGACATCCTAGTAGAAATCAAGAGGAAGAAATGGGCTTGCGCAGGGCATGTAATGCGAAGGCAAGATAACGGCTGGTTCTTAACTTAAGGTTAACGGAGTGGATTCCAAGGGAAGGCAAGTGTAGCAGGGGCGGCAGAAGATTAGATGGACAAATGAGATTAAGAAGTTAGCAGGGATACGGTGGCCACAGTTGGCGAAGTACAGGGTGAATTTGTGGAGACATGGCAGAGGCCTTTGCCCTGCAGTTGGTGTAGTCAGGCTAATGATTATTATGATAATTATACATAATTTCAAAGCCTTATCTACGCTGTCCAGTCTCTATATAGAGTGTCTGTGAAGCCACCAGTCACTCCGTTTAGTATTTACATGCATAGCAGCTTGTGTATTTTCTTGTTTTTATTGCGACAGCATTAGCAGACCAATTGGGCCGAAATTCTTCGTCGGTCATGAAATTCGCCTAGTGGCTCGATAGAAGTGACATCATCCGACCGGAACATTCACATTAGTTGGAGAAAAGTGAAGTCATCAGACCGGAAGTGACTTATACTTGAGGTAGAGGCATCAACAGCTGCTAATGCTATCTCATTGCCAACACACTGTGGGATAAGGTGTAGTTGCGAATTTTGCGTTAATGTGTTTTGAGCGACTGACCGAAACTTTCTGAAGCCAAAACACCGCCCTTTCCACGAGCAGGCAGCGCAAACTCTTCACTTGTGGGCCGCCGCGGTGGCTGAGTGGTTATGGCGCTCGGCTGCTGGCCCGAAAGACGCGGGCTCGATCCCGGCCGCGGTGGTAGAATTTCAATAGAGGCGAAATTCTAGGGGCCCGTGTGCTGTGCGATGTCAGTGCACGTTCAAGAACCCCAGGTGGCCGAAATTTCCGGAGCCCTTCACTACGTCGTCTCTCATAGCCTGAGTCGCTTTGGGGCGTTAAACTCCCATAAACCAAACCAAACCAATCTTCACTAGTGGGTAGTAAGGTAGAACTGAAGAGGCTGCAAGTTTTTGCATATCGACTCGCGCAGCGCGTAGCGAACTCGCCCTATCGCTGCACGTCCCCTCTGTGTGCGGGGGCACCTCCCCATCCGGAGGCGCCGGGGGCGGGGAGAGCCTCACTCGGCCACTGCTTTTCGGGCCGTACACGTCCCGGCTTGAAGCGGCTATCTCATCTGATCATCGACGCATTATGCCGTCGGGCAGCGTTTCCAATATCCGGTCGTGATTCCCGACCCGTGGCCGACACGCCAGGGTCGCGCACAGCCCACGAACGAGAGGCCCGTGTGACCGGAGCGCGAGAAAATGAGGAGGCCTGGCTGCCGTTGCTGCTGCGACGGCTCGCGAGCGTCTCGGCCTACTTGTTCCCGGAAAATTGGCTGCCACTGTGGCCGGCCTAACTAAAGCAGCTCATCTGCAATCATGTCGGTTAGATTGATTTGCGTTAAAGAGCGCCGGCTTGTTTGCGGGGCATCCTATATGATGTGATCGAGTGCATCTTGTATGGTATACAAGACAAGCAGAATCATTGATGCATGTTCGGGGAGCATTACTGTAATGGGAAGCCTCTTGCGAAAGTAGCCGCAACATGTCGCGTCTGTCGTTAGGCTCGGAGATCAAAACGAATGCCGTTATCAATGCGTGTGTCATCTGCATTGATTACGACAGTGTCAATCATTAGCGTGTCGAAGGCAGCGAGGTCAGTGGAGACCAGCATTTAGTTTTCTAATGTAGTCTCCGTTTATTAATAATGCAGTCTAACTACTATGATCACGTCTGTACAGTAAGCGCTTTTGATGTGGATACCAGACGGCGCGAAGGATCCTGCTGCACGAGCAGTGGAAAGTGACATATTGCGTTCGACGTCCCAGAGATACACTTGGGCTATGGAAGACGCCGTAGATGAGGGCTTCGGAATGATTTCAACTACCTGTGCTTTCTTAGCACAAGAGCTTTTTTTGCATTTCGCCTCTATCGAAACGCGGCCGCCGCTGCAGGGATTCGATCCGACGACATTGGTTAGGCAGCCGAAAGCCATAACCACTAAGCCACGCAGCGGGCCAGGAGTGCAACGTCGGCTCTTGAAATCAACGGTCATTTGCCGATGATAATTCGTTCTGCCTTCTTAATTATCATCTCTTATCCTAATTATCTCCTATTTTAATTATCATATTAATTATCTTAATAAGCGTCGTTGCGATGGCCGATATAGTGGGTCTGCCATTTTAATTTCCAGCGTTCTAACGTTTACTACCCTACAAGACATTACATTTCCGCTGACGGTTACGAGTCTGTCTGGGTGAAAGCCGGCAAAAGATTACTTCCTAACAAGAGCATCATAATATAAAACTTATATCGTACACTTTCATCATCCTACTCCTAAATATGCAATGACCTCGACTGAATATTGGCCACACTGAACCAAACGGACGAAAGCATCATTATAACAAGATATATTAACCTAAATATTGTTGATGACAGTGACTCTTGCTACTAGCATTATAACAATTGTTCCCCAGCTGTAGGACTACGTCCACTGCTTAATTCACCAGCGCTTTGTTTTCCCTTTCGGTCCCACTACGTTCTTTAACACGCTCCGCCTAACATAAGTTCCCGCATATCTGCGGGAGTCGTTGACTTTCATGTTATTGATAATTACTCTCTTTTTCTTGTACTGGACATCACAGTCGAAAATTCGTTACCAAACAATCATTTCACCACAACCAATTCACTCATATCATAAGACAAACCGACTTGAATGACGTTTTAAATGGCAGCTAGTCTGATACAGCTTTTGACAAATTTCTCGAAAGAATAACCGATAACCTCAGTTATCTTGGACAACTACTGCTACTGACCCGAAACAGTATTCCGCGCCTAGAAACCCTTGTATAACAAGCGGATTTCAATTTGCTTGTGAAAATAACCTTCCTATGAAGCTCAAAAAACAGCGGTTTATTCTACAGCCCTTCTAAACCTCTTCAGATTGTACTCCCAACTCGGTCGGTTTGCATAACATTGCCAAAAGAAGACATTATCATAAGCAGATTTTAAATAATGAAATCAATACAACCAAATTTTGCAACTAGTATATAGTTCCTAAACCAGTTTCCCAAACCCCATGTAGCCAACTTACGTAATAGCATGAAAGACTTTTCAAATCCTCGAAGTATTGTGTTTTTAGCCCCAAAACACCGCAAGCATCCCGATCATTAGCCTGCAGTATTTAAAATTTATACGCTGCCCTCATTTACTTTTTTCTGCATTCAACGTCATAAAAATGAGCATTTAAGATCATTAATGAACTAAATAACGCGAGTCAATGGTTACATGCCATGATTCCTGAGAAAATAAACCCCCTATTGTTGATAACATTTCGCCTGCACGGTCAGAACTGGGAATTTATTTCATCAAAGCCAAACGTAGAAAAGTAGTAACAGTTTTAAAGAAAGGTGATCTTAGTATTACCAACTATCGCTCCATGACCGTGTGGCACTCGAAACAATAAATGGCTTGTATGAGTGCGAAGAGGTTGTCAGCTGCTCTCTAGCGCACTTTCTTTATGAGCACAGTATGCTGCTCAAGTTCTGGTGTCGATTGCGAAGAGTGGCAACGAAAACATATTCCCACCGTAAAGCATAGTAGCTTGATGCAGTTAGAGGAGATCGAAACCTTGGTTAACATTTTCGGAACTGAAGAGGGAATCGGTTTCAGTGATGGTAATCTGGTTTGGTTTGGTTTATTAGGGTTTAACGTCCCAAAGCGACTCAGGCTATGAGGGACGCCGTAGTGAAGGGCACTGGAAATTTCGACCACCTGGAGTTCTTTAACGTGCACTGACATCGCACAGTACACGTGCCTCTAGAATTTCGCCTATATCGAAATTCGACCGCCGCGGCCGGGATCGAACCTGCGTCTTTCGGGCGAGCAGCCGAGCGCCATAACCACTCAGCCACCACGGCGGCCAGTGATGGTAATCTACCGAAGGGCTTAGGCAGCGTGCCCTGCCAGTATTAAGGACAACGCTATAGGATCATTTACTCCCTTTTTACCTTTACAACACAAATCATGTTTAGAGTGTGCCTTTCTTAAGTAAATTAGTTGAAATTCTTGTCATCCCTCTCAAGAAATATATTTCATTCAGTATTTTACACCACACCAGTTAAGATTTAGACCGTGCCTCTCTACAGAGTTCGCTCGGATACATTTAACTGACCAGAAACCATTCGCTTGATCACGATCTTTTTGTTAGCGCAATCTGTATTGATCTCACGAAACCGTTTGACGCAGCCACAGTGCCCGTTTTCTAAAAACTGAATGGTTAGGCATATCTGTTGCTGCCCTTCATCTAATCTGTAACTATCTCACCGACATATGCAAGTCGTTTGTTGCCGCACGTTCTCACCTGAAGCTGTTAGACCGCAACGTTCTACAGGTATTCATTTTAGCACCAAGCTTCCTTTGTTTTTGTATGCTAATGCCTTAACAATTAAATTTATTTCTCTACGCTGGTCAGATTTTTGCTTTCCGATATTTTTTGCTTTAGATCTACACGTAACTCGACTGACAGCCAACTTTGACGACGACCTGAATAGTGATGTCTAGTATGAAGAGAGCAGTTTGTAAGTAATTCCTGAAAAGACCTCCATGTTTTTTTTTTTTGTTCCCTCAACAAAAAACTCTTTTCAGCGCCACGGACGCATTCAGAACACACATATAATCTGCCCATTTGACTCAACCACATTTCCTGGTGTCGTTTAGACGACCAATTGAAATTTGTTTAGCGCACTAAGCACATTTGATCTATACTTGCTTGAGATCTTCGTGTGATAACCAAATCCCGCCATTACTTTCAATTACCTAGCCTTCGTGCGTTGTATTTTGCAGCACTAGCTGTTAATGCGAAGGTTCCCGGGCAAATCGTGTTTGCCATCGTTGTATCAATAGTAGTGGTTGCAGTAGCAGTAATAAATAAATCACAGAGCGGTTACGAGTTTGTAACGCGAATGATCCAATGTATGCTGGTATGAGATCGTGAGATTGAGAGACATATTTTTCTTGATATATTACAGTGTGTGGTCTAACCACTAGGTCATTGGAGCGGTGGCGTTGTGATTCTTCTTCTTCTTCTTCCTCATTCAGCCTGCCTGTGGAATTAAGCAATATTCACTACATGCGTCAACGTTCCCGATATTGCTGGTGTTAGTGCCCGTGTTCATATGTAGCATTTGCTTCATTTCTTGATATCCTTTTGTTCTAGGCCGTACTATTGCGCTTAAGGTTAAATTTCCGTTGTTTTCCGCTTTTGATGAGAAATTTACATTGACCCGCCGCGGTGGCTGAGTGGTTAGGGCGCTCGGCTACTGATCCGGAGTTCCCGGGTTCGAACCCGACCGCGGCGGCTGCGTTTTTATGGAGTAAAAACTGTAAGGCGCCCGTGTGCTGTGCGATGTCAGTGCACGTTAAAGATCCCCAGGTGGTCGAAATTATTCCGGAGCCCTCCACTACGGCACCTCTTCTTCCTTTCTTCTTTCACTCTCTCCTTTATCCCTTCCCTTACGGCGCGGTTCAGGTGTCCAACGATATATGAGACAGATACTGCGCCATTTCCTTTCTCCAAAAAACCAATTAATATTTAATAGTAAAAAGAAATTTACTGCATCCTTCTTTGTACGCGATCTTCGCGCTGAAAGTACGGACGAAACTAACCCACTTGGTAAAAAGCACGCTTTGGTCGCTGCTCGAAATTTCACAACAGCGAAAGCGAAAAGGCGGATTCCGATTTTTTTTTTTTCGTTTTACTCTCGGGCAATTTGTGCTCATAAAGCGAGACTCATGCACCGGGAAAAGCGCTGACAGCTCGCGAAAATGAATGACGCCGCGGGTGCCCTACTCGTGGGGAGCGGAATAGCTGCGGAGGCCGGCTGCAAACCCTGGGCAGGCATCGCAACCGGAACGGCGGCCGCGTGAGAGTTGGAGCTGTCGTATCAGCTTCCGAAGACTGACAGTCAACACGGGCCTTAGTGGTGGCGGCAGTCGTGGTGCCGCTTTTTGACGGCCCTCAGTTCGTTCTCTCTCCCTTCCTCTCACTCACTCACTCTCTCACTCACTCTCTCACTCGCTCACTCCACCACTTCCTATGGCGCACCAGCGCACAGACTTGATGGGGAAAGCCTCATCGGGAGTAGGGCGTGCATAAAGCCGCGTGCCGCTGCGTTTTCCGAGAGATCCCCCTTTTTGTGTTGTGATTACTTCGATTTCTCACGTTCAATTTTTCTAGCCAGTCGCCTAAACCCACTTCATGGTGAAGTCGCGTCAATTGGCCCGGCCCCACACCCTGCGGTTGCCGATGCTCTTTCATAAAGCGCGGTTCGGTGCTGAGTGGCAAAAGTGCTGCATTCGGATCTCAGCGCCTCGATCGCTCTCTCAGAACGGAAGCGAGGTCGAGTGGTGGTGTTTGTTCCGGAGGGGAGCGTACGAAAGGCTGCTTTGGCTGGACTGTGGCATCGCCAGTGATGCGAGGAAAATGTGTGCGTCTGTGGGGGAGGGGGGTCGAACGTTAAATGTTTGTCTGGGTGCGTTGACCAAGACAAACAGGAAAGAAAAGTTTCGGAAAGTGCCAGAAAAAAAAAGAAAAAAAAAGATGAAAGTATAGCTCTCAATGCGCCATTGCAGAAAGGCTTTCAGTGCACTCCGTGCACCAAAGCAAAACTTGATGATTGGAAGCTTTTTGAACTTAAGTTCGTACTTTGGAGAAATGACTGCAGGTGGTTGGTTGCTGTGTTCATGGTTGAATATAACAGTGGATTGTTCCAATGCTGCGCAGTGCACACGCGGCGTCGGCAAATTAAATTTAATAAACCTATTTGGATTGAGTGACTGTAAGAGGATATATCGAACTAAAATAGGGAGTCGTTTCGCTTATCGCAATGAGTGCACCCCGATGCACAGTTTTTTTCGGTGCGAACACGAACTTAAATACTGATGCTTCGAAAGCAGCGAATCATTAAGAAGGTCTTGTTAGGATACCCGTCACATAGTACGCGTTCATTGGTCGAATGTAGCACAATGTTAGGGGTCAGAGAGAGCCACGCGATCTTATGACGGTAGTGTCTCCAGTTACTCATGATTGCAACGACGCAGTAAGCCATCGAATAAGTCCTGCAAGATAGCCATCTGTTCAAGAAAAGCAAAATAATTTACTGCAGCAGACACTATACAACATGATCAAATAATGTGTAGTACAGCATACAGCACTGTGATCTAACGCCACACAGCGCACCGCGGCATAGTGAAACATAAGTACCGATGGGAGGACTCAAAAAGAAACCGAGAATTTTGAAGAAACGAAAATCCCTTTTCTGATCTTTTTTTCCAGAGGAGTGCAAAGCAAGAAAAAAGAACGGACTTCGTCTAAAAGGCTTGTGAAGGAGGTATTCCGAAATTATTTAAGTCACATTAAAGCTGAGATGAACGGACGCCTGCGTAAAAAAAATTGCAGTGGCTTAGCTCGGTTATGCCAGGATATAATTAGCGAGAGGTAAGTTTCCCTGGCCTAGCTTGTTGTGGTCCCTGTATGTTTAGCAATGAGAGACATTGGGAATACACATCTTCAATTCATTTTGCTTGACAGAGACGAAGACTGCCCGATGATCTGTGAAGTAGCATGCAGCGGTCTGAATTTTGTCGATACAGCATTTCGATTATGTAGAGCCTCTTTAGTAAACAAGCTCTATAGTAGTTAATTCCCCATTGTGTAGTGTGAACGTGAGGGCCCGAAGCTAAATTAAAGTCAACCTTTTCTTTCATACACTGACTAAGAGAGTCCTGTTTTCTGTTGAAATCACCCAAGGTCACACGCAACTGTGAAACCGTTCCGTAGGCTGGTATACACGTAGCAACAACGTCAATCGTCTGCTTCACAGATGTTCCCGGTGCCACGTAGACTCCTTGGGGGGCAATGCCGTTTTCCAGAAGCCGAACACAGCAGGCTTCACCATTATTCACCGCGATCGAAAGGAGATGTCTAACAGCGATGTTACCTTGTTTCATGTACACACAGGCTCCGGCGCTCTTATTTGGTTCAAGCCAACTGCCAGGCGACAACCTCAGGCTCAGAACAGTTAATCTTCTCTTGTCTACACCACCGTTTGGCAGCGGCTGGACTCTCCTTCTCTGCATGCATGTCAAAACGTTGAGATACAGACGCCCACTACATCTCCGCCTTTTATACGCAATCCTGCGCATGCGACGCGGGGTTCGCGTGATAGAGCGGCGTGCGGCGAGGCGGCGACGAAGAACGCTGCGCAGCTGTGGGGTCTCTCTGGTTACCACGATATCGGCGCATGCGCGTAACTGCTCATCCGCGCGACGTCACGCTCGGTTTGACGGTGGAGCCTGCAAGCGGCCGCGGCGACGGCGAAGCGCACGCCGCACTGTGCTCCTCTTCGGTTGCCATGGTAACGGCGCATGCGCACAACTTTCCTCTCCCATGTACCGCGAAATGCTCGACTGGTAGCTCATTGTAGCTCTCACTACAAAAAAGGAAAAGTGCGCTTCATTTAGAATCTTGTTTCAGTTTCAAAAATCACTCGGTGTTTAGCCATTACATCATACTTTACGGTCAGTTAAGAAAGTCTGAACGAAAAATGTTGCGCAGCTTTGTTCTGCATAAGAATGCGACTAACTGGGGTGAAAATTGTATGCCTCTATTTTCAACCAGCTGCTCTTTCCTGGGTACTTCGTAAGATGATCATAATCGCCATCGGCCAGACTGTGCCCACTGCAGGACAATGGACTCTCCCATATCTACGTCGCGCTATAAAGTAAAGAGTGATCTCCACATGCGCGAACCTAAGAGCGACGCGACGAGGCGGCTCGGCAACGACCTCCGTCGTTCGCTACGTGGTCAAACCTCAAGCAAGCGAAGGCGGCGGCAGGCGACGTGCGCCAGCAACGGGAAAATCGGCGTCAGTGCCTGCTCACTCCGGCTTGCTAAACACACCCGTAGCCTGCTCTCTATTTTCTCTCTGAAAATTCTACGGGTCTGCCTGAGAGAAAAAAAAACAAAAGAAATGTTTTCTCTACGCCGGTGGTGAAGCGACAGCGGCAGCGACCAAGCCGGTGCGCTTGTGGAGGCGAAGACATATGACGGATTCACGGAGGAGGTGTGCTTTCATGCGTTGCCTTAGCGCTCCAGTTTAGGAAACAGTAGCGGAATAAAGGCGCATGTAGTGAATGCGCGCCTTTCATATATTAACTCTTCCGAACCAGATTTCGCCGCACTTACGCTACGTGTATCCTGGCCTAACAGGGCTAGGCCATCATTTAATATTTAAGCTCATAAAAAAGCTAAACAAAGATAAACAAGCCCAAACAAAGACAGAAGTACTAGCACAACTAATTCTTATTTTGCTTAAGTAGTCATTTTTTTAGCTTTGTTCAGCACAAAGACCCCCCCCCCCCCCCCCCCGCCCTCAACCAATGGTCTAACATGCACTGTGCTGACACCACAAGTTGAAACTGTATGTCTGAATACACATACACGTGCTCAAAAAAAGTAAGCATGCTGAGGTACCTCGGCTCAAGGTTCCTCAACACGCTTGGGAAGTTGGCACTGTAAATTACGTGCCATACTGCCGCGTCATTAGGTGTAAAAACCCAGTTAAAAACTGCGCTGAACCTTGAACTGCTTCGGTCATAAAGCGTGCATGCCATCCATGATTCTGCTTAGCAAGCCTTACGTGATAGAAAATATTGAACGACAAAGCAGTGACAAAAGAAAGCCGTAGTTCTATACATCCATCGGCTTTCGTATAATTTGAAACAGGTAACGTGATAGACTACTCAGAAAGCATTCCCTCTAAAGTGCTCTCCTCAGTGCCACCGAGACTTGTTGGATTGTTCTGCATTTGCAAAGACGCAACAGGAACGAAAGCAAAAGCTTGCTTGCAGAAACATCACGGCCAGTGCGAAGAGGCTGTTCAGTAGGTCCACATAGAGAATGGTAGATTTTGTTAGAGACAAACTGCGCGCGCACTGATGACAGACTGCGAGTGTACGAGTGCGATGGCTGAACGAGGGGCACCTTCATTTCACTTTCATGACTGTGTTAGCGCGCCAGTGTATCAAATGTGTGGTACAATAGACAAATAAAAAAAGCTATAAAACTCCGGAGACAATGAGGTCGAATCTGAGTTGATTATAAAGAAAGAAAAACTTTTCCTGTAACTTAACTTGCCTTTCTGCGGAAAATTAAAGCACTCATTTACTTAAACGTAAGTTGTTCATCTTCGACTTTTTTTCTTTATGCCCAAACTGCGGTTTTTATGGCCAGTGTAATACATACGGGTACACTCTTCCTGATCCGAGTTACTTGACGTCCAGGTAGATAGATAGATAGATAAAGAGGAGGAGGGACAGACAGGGATGTTAAGCATAAAGGGGTTCCGGTTGGCTACCCTGCACTGGGGAAGAGGGATTAGGGGGCTAAAAAGAGGAAGAGACTGCGTTTGTATGTACTGCGATTTTGCGTCTTTAAGTGCTGCAGTTTAACACAAAGGGAACCCCCGTATTGATAAGGCAATTTCTTCGTACCATTAAAAGATGCATTGTCGTTTATTCAGCTGTTACCACTTCTAGCTATTCGTAGCGCATCTTGTACTGAACCATGTGTGAATTATGGTTGCGTTTACTATTATCTACGCAGTGTCCAGGGATCAGAAATTGATCCCAGCCGCTATTTTTGCCGTGACTCGAATGTGCAGCTCATAAAGCAATAAAGACGAAAATGTGGGAGATTACTTCATCGGAGGGTACCAGAGCGATTACGAAAAATCGTCAGCAGCAGCAAGCGCGTGTGTATTAATGACAACAAGCAGGGCACGCACTAGTTGCTTATCCTTGCTGGTTAGCAAGGACGAATTTCGCTATCTCATTATTTTTTACCCTTTCAACGAGCGAAATTTAAAGCAGTTTAGATGCAAAGTCACTTTTCTCTTGAAAGGCTGGTTTAAGCAGCTGCCGCTCATACAAAAACTTCCTTAGTGTCTATAGACTGTCCATAGACATCTGTCTATAAAGTCTATAGACCCTTTATAGACGAACCCTAAAGAGTAGTCTATATGCAATACAAATCCTACAGACAGTCTATAGACAATCTATAGATTTATGGTCATACACATTTAGTAGACTTTTGTCTAGAGACTATCAGTAGACAAACCGATATATCTATAGGAAGGCAATAGTCAATAAGAAATGTATAGATTGTCTACAGACCATTTTTATAAGGACGGAGTTGGCGAGCTACCACCGCTTTCTGTTTATTTTGTTCGACACCGTAGCAAACACAGCCAAAGGGGCTACGCACTCCCGTAGAGAGAACCCGTCGGCACAAGCGAACACGATAGCGTGCGCACCATACACATACGTGGAACGGCACCATGCCAACGCTCGACCGGGTCATTTCCGGGAAATTTGCCCGCGAATAGCGCACCACGTCGTTTACGCCTTGCCTGTCCACCTAACGCGAAAATATGTTTTTGCGGCGAATATATCTTTATACACGGCCGAGAGATGCTTTTGTTCCCGCGGCGGCGATGCGCGGAGTGTTTGGGGCCATAAGTGAGAGCTTCTGGCTAGCTTTCTGGCGTGCCGCGTTGCAGCCGGCATATACAGCACCTGTCTGGACGGGGTCAGTGTGAGGCGAAACAATTTTTTGCTCCCTCGTAAATTACGGGCGCCGGCGCCCAACAACCACGTCCGCCATTTAACTTACCTCTCCCGGTCTCCCCGCTTCTTTTTCAAAGCCCTATTTTTGGCTTCGTCCCTAGGCTTAGATGGAGCATCTAGCGCACTCGGTAGAGAGTTCCCCGGTGTAGTCTCCGTGCATTCTTTCGCTCACTGTTCTACACAGGAGGCCCCAAGACGTATCACCAACACGTAGTGTATCACTGCTTAGCGGTCTTTTAGTTTCTTGTATTTTCTCTTCGTTCGTTCCGGTGACACGCGATGCGGAACATCGATGGCATCTTTCGCTTTTATTTACTTAATGTTCTTCTCTATTTTGATTGAGCTCATGTTTGATTGATGCCAAAGTTAGGAGACCTGCACCACCAGCGTTCGCCTTCACGCAAAGCTAACGCGCTCAAATGGAGGCTTGGCACGCGGATAGTGTGTTCGCTCCGTTTTTTTTTACTGCTGTTCGACTAATGCAGGGACTAATATGCGGCTAATGGCGCTTCTTTTTCCCTCACATTTATCCTAGAGCCGAGAACGGGAGCGTATTTCACACGGCTTCTTCAGTTTTCATATATGTGTATATGTATAGCGGGTGTTGCATCGCAGCACCTAATTTTTGACAGCGGGGTTTTTGAGGTATAAAAATGGATTTTCTGCATAGTATACTGACAAAGCACAGCTGGCGTGCATCAGAGACAGGTGAATGTTGTTAAATAGCATGTGATTAACTCATTTGTAATTGTTATTTTATTAACTACTACGGTTTCGCGGCTGGTTGCAACTGCATATGTAGCTAGCCGTTAATAACTGCCATACCATTTTTTATAACTTTGAAAACGCGACTCTCCTTGGCGCTGTGTCTCAAGCAATTCTGGCCACTTCTCGCTCCTCTCGGAAGCCGCTTGTCTTTAGCGCGAAAGCAGTAACGAACTGCAGCGCGCGTCACCTGGCGGAGCACGAGCCACGTGACATATGTCCCGTCGGTTCTTGCGCAGCGAGCAGTGGCGACCTACGCGGGACAGAGAAGGTCTCCTGACACGTGCGCCTCTGAATGACGTGCACTGGGGGCGTTGGTGAGCGTGCGCCAAAGCGGTGCCACTTTCGAAAGGCCCGCGAGATCTGCAGAATTTTTTGGGCCTCAGTGCCGAAGGGTAATGGTGTTATCAAAATTAAAAAAAAAACTGATATGGATTATACTAGCAACCAGCTACAAATGTATGATTGCTCACAAGCGTCTAAATATAAGATAACTATTACGAATTAATTAAATAGCTACTTAGCACGATTCAGTTATTTTCTGATATGTCAGCTAACACTGATAATAAACACTGACTCGTCTAAAAAAAATATTTTTAATTTAATCCAACATTTCAAATTAAAAACTTTTGCTTGCAGACGAGTCAGAGTTTCTTATAAGTTATCAAACACAGCCAGATAGGCAATTCTGTCGAAGTATTTGTTTTCAGTTAACACTGCCATCACAATGATGCAGAAGCCATTTTTATACAACAAAAAGCCTAATTTTAATAAATAAAAGGTGGGCGGAAGGAGAGGGGAGGGGCTATCATTGAAACGTCTGGTATTTATTTGGCTTGCTGTAGCTGCTGCTTAGGCAGTTAGTTCAAGTCGATGGGCGTGAATATAATGTGATGAAGCAAGTAGCCGGCATCTCTTAGTAAAAAAAAAAAATTTCTTGCTATCAGGGTGTCGCAATATGAAATAAATATATTTACCGAAGATAAAATGGCAGTGTTCTGAGAAAGAAACATATAATATACATTACAAAATTGCGTGGAAGACTAAGTTTTTTCCGTGCTTCTCACACCATATGAAGAGAAGAACTTTAATCACTCTCTTATTTAATAAATTCTGCTGCTGTACAAACACGAAATCGACTGCTCGACGACCGTCGGAGTGCTTATGTAGAGAATAAGCAGGAGTAGCAAAGCAGTTGAGGAGCAATTTGTAGTTCTTCATATTAAACCAAGAACATGAAAAGCACCTAATCTATTCGTGCACAGCGCAAAGTGGAACGTAAATTTAGCGAACTCTTGGCGCACCTCTGAAGTTTCTCCATGTTCCGAGGAACATTTACGACTGCTAAGCGCCATCTCTCCATATTTTCCAAGCTTGCAGTCCTAAAGTAGGTTGAACAGCATTTATGAGGCTGCTCGATTGAAGTCCGGGGGGTTCTGCGTGTAGTTGTAAGTTTGCCTTGTGCTGACAGGCTAGAGAACTTATCTTAGAATGTTCATGACGACTCACAATGTAAAGTATTTTCAACCCCACTGAGTCGAGTCTGTCTTGCCCGACGTGCAGGAGGTTAAATTCAGTTGTGCATAATGATCACGAATAAAAAAAAAAAACAAGCTTCGAACCTTCCGTCCAGTAGACTTTCAGCGTCCTTGCGGAGCATGACTCGGTGCCGTAAGGTCCGGCAATTTGTTAGCAACTGCTGAAAGGATGTGTCCCTTTTACGTGACGGCAGGCAGAGGTAAAGGGGTCATGCCCACTCGTATTGTCCCTGTCCATGCCTGCCATAAATCAACCGGGTTACACGCTCACTACATTGCGAATGAAGCGCATGGAGCGGAAATAGACGACCGCCACGCACGAACGACTCAGAGTTGCATTAGCTCTAGTAGAGGCGTTCAACGATGGTTGCACTCTATGCAGAACTCGTCCTGCTTTACTTGTTAAGCCCCTCTCTGAACGTTGTAACTCAATTAAACCAAACTGCTTCTGTAACAGCCTTCTTTATTCTTGTGCTTTTTAATTTTTTGTCTTTGCGTAATGTTTGCATTTTTTTTCTTTGACACGTCTTCATTGGAATCATGAAAGCAAGTACGAACATTGTGGGGATTGCCAAGCCCGCTGTTGCGTTGTTCAGACGTGCTCTGTGAGGCAAATACCCGCATTGCAGGAAAGATGTCTTCGACGCAAGTGTCGGCGCTAAGCATAGAACCGCTTACACAAATATTTGCCCCACAGTCCTCTTGCACACAAATTCTGATTGGAATGGCGTTCTGGTTATCGTTGAAACGCTACTGCGCTTATTAGGTCACCGCGAGCCTTTTGCTGCTAAAAACGAACATTATTTTGTCTGCCAACAGGACTCTTAGGCATGAAACTTATCTTCTACGACTGCGTACTTATTTTGTCAATGATTATATCGCAAGAATGCAATTCAAATGGTGTCCTCTGCATCTTTCACTTATTGAAGGGCTGTCAAACTGCCTACGAATATCTCTGTCTGTTTTCTGCGCCCCTTAACACGGCGCTACTATCCTTGGAGCCACCTCGGCGGCATGCCTTACATATTGTTACGGGTTTGAAGTTTATTGCCGGAGCTTTGAGCAGATGGAGTTGAACACAGTTATGCTGCAGGCCATGTTTTAGCGGCGGCAGAAAGTTAGGTGGGAGGAGGAGATTAAGAAGTTTGCAGGGATAGAGCGGCCGCTGCTGGCACAGGACAGGGTTAATTGGAGAGATATGGGAGAGACCTTTGTCCTGCAGTGGGCGGATGCAGGCTGATGCTGTTGGTGATGAAGCTATATGCAGCTACTGAAGTTGCCACGACAGGCCGCTGGATGTCGCTTTCCCCTTTCTTCCCAAGCTTCACTGTTATCTTCTTCCTCAGTGCTCACTCATTCTCCTCGTGTGCAGCCGAATCCCACCCGGGCGTGGTAGTCAGGCATGCCCAAGGGAGGGGCAGGAATTCATACGGGCGGCATGTGCGACTTCATCCGTGGTTGAAAGACGACCACGGGTGGTGGGACATGCTATTTGTAGTTCAGGCCTGCCATAATTCCAGCCTGACGCGGTCGACGACAATGTAAGGCCCAACATAATGAGCCAACATTTTCTGGGTTAAGCCACGCATGCGGAGAGGCCGCCAACGGCAGACTGTGAAGCGCGAGCCGCAAGCTGGCAAGTCGGCGAGCTTCCTCGGTCAGACGAAGAGTTATCAACCGGTTATCAACGAAAAATGGAAATATGGTGTCTAAAGTGCACCGAGGACCGTGTGCGTATAGGTGAAAGAAAGCGCTGTAGTCGGTCGTCTCATGTGACGTTGTGTTGAAGGCAAACGTTATAAATGGCAGCATGTTGTCTCAGTGCTCATGATGTGATACAGTATGCAGGGAAAGCATTTCAGCAAGCGTCTGATTCCAGCGCTCCGTGACTGTTTTTTTCTTTTTTTTTATTGTGACAGGGTGTCGAGAGTCTGAAATGAGACGTGCTCAATTGGAGAAGTTCCTCTATATTATCTGGAGTAAACTAGTGGCCTCAGTCACTAATTATCACACAGAGAGGGCCATGTCGTAGGACGAAAGAGCGCAGCAATATTTACGAATAATTAGTTTTTCCAGCCTCGGCTCACTACTCCTTTATTTTTTGTGGACCTTGTGAGAGAATCTTCCTCTTAAGAAAATAACATAGATGCAGCATCGATAGTTACGGATGCTTACATAATTTGCTGCTTAAAGAGAGGTATACGTAGATGAGAATGTCTCTAATCTTACTTAAAGAGCAAAATTGTACGATGAGTTACTCGCGTGCTAAGCGCATTGTGCTGGCGCTTTGGCTTTCCATAGAGTTCGATGCAGCCGGGCATTGCAGCAGGGAAGGAGAGTAATATTGATTACAAACATATAAAAAATCATACGGGCACTTGCACCCATTTGTATTAAGACCCATGTACATTCTGTCATTGTGACTTTGGCTAAACGAATGCACTGACATATTGCTATCTAGGGCTGTATAGTTATTGGGTAGTTTACAACAGGCGTTACGCCTGGTCAACCTTCCCGCATCTCCGATTCTTCGATATTGTGGCTGTTATTTCTCTAAGATGGCTTTATGGACGTCAACACCAGCACTCTTGCATCTCTTCAATAACTATGATTTGTTTCATGGGGCCTTCGTGGGTAACTTGTCCTGAAAATGCATGGTGCATTGTATTAAAAACAACCTATAGGCTGCGTTTCCAATGGAATGACCTACATGGTTACTCGCGGAGCTTCTTTGATAACGCAGCGCATAGACCTAAAGTCGCTGATGCACTGTACTTGCCCAACAGAGGGACTCTGAGCACGATGTCGTGTTGCTTGAAGTGTATTCTCGTCTTTGTTGAAAATGGCGACGTGTTGCTTATTTTCCTGCATGTTCATTATAGTGGTCGTTTCGGCGTGCACGGCAACATGTTGAGATGCCGGGCCACACGCCATCTAGGCGCGGCGGTGCTAGCACAAGAGCATTCGGTTGGCTTCACAGCAACGCCAGGCACCACGGGCTTCTGACGGAACTGAGATGTGGACTTCGCATGTTCGCTTACGCGAAGGGACGCACCAGGCTAACCAAGCCAGCAGTGCTTATTCCGTGCGCGGTCGTCGCACTCAATTATACTGGTGAATTGGCGGTGGCGCTAGCGGAAGCACAGGAGTTAGCGGGAACATGGGAGTGCTTGGTCCTGCGTACTATTAGCGCATCCTGGCGGGAACGCCACAAAGCAACGTGTTTGAGCCACATGCTTCCCGTGTTCCCACCTATCATGTTTTAGATATTGCGCTTGCTTAATCGAGGTTGAGGTCAATCTGGCTTCTGAAGTTACGCTTGTCATTTTTCATCATCATCATCATCGTCAGCCTTACTACACCCACTGCAGGGCAAAGGCCTCTCCCATGTCTCGCCAATTAACCATATCCTTTGCCAGCTGCATCCACCCTTTGCCTGCAAACTTCTTAATCTCATCCGCCCACCTAACCTTTTGCCGCCCCCTGCTACGCCTACTTTCTCTTGGAATCTACTCCGTTGCCCTTAAGGACCAGCGGTTATCTTGCCTTCGCATTATATGCCCTGCCCAAGCCCATTTCTTTCTCTTGATTTCGACTAGGATGTCATTAACCCGTGTTCGTTCCCTCACCCACTCTGCCCGCTTCCGATCTCTTAACGTTACACCTATCATTTTTCTTTCCATGGCTCGCTGCGTTGTCCTTAACTTAAGCTGAACTCTTTTCGTTAGCCTCCACGTTTCTGCCGCGTAGGTGAGTACCGGTAAGATTATGCTGTTGTACACTTTCTTCTTGAGGGAAATTGGTAAACTGCCACTCATGATCTGCGAGAATTTGCCATATGCGCTCCACCCCATTCTTATCCTTCTAGTTATCTCCCTCTCATGATCAGGATCAGCTGTCACTACCTGCCCTAAGTAGACGTATTCCGGCACAATTTCTAGGCTCTCGCTGCCAATTGTGAACTCTTGTTCCCTTGCTAGGCTGTTGAACATTATCTTGGTTTTCTGCATGTTAATTTTTAGACCCATCGATCTGCTCTGCCTGTCTAACTCGTTGACCATGATTTGCAGTTCACCTCCTGAGTGACTCAGCAAGGCAATGTCATCAGCAAATCGCAGATTATTTAGGTATTCTCCATTTATTCTTATTCCCAACTGTTCCCAATTCAGGCCTCGAAATACCTCCTGTAAACATGCGGTGAACAGCATTGGCGAGATCGTGTCTCCTTGCCTGACGCCCTTCCTTATTGGAATTTTATTGCTGACTTTATGGAGGACTATAGTAGCTGTGCAGTTGCTATATATATCTTCCAGTATTTTGACATAAGGCTCTTCTACCCCCTGATTACGCAATGCCTGTATGACTGCTGAGATTTCCACTGAGTCGAATGCTTTCTCGTAATCAATGAAAGCTATATATAGAGGTTGGTTATATTCTGCGCATTTCTCTATCACCTGATTGATAGTGTGAATACGATCTATTGTGGAATATCCTTTACGAAAGCCTGCCTGATCATTTGGTTGATTAAAGTCTAACGTTGCCCTGACTCTATTAGCGATTACCTTAGTAAATACTTTGTAGGCAACGGATAGTAAGCTGATCGGCCTGTAATTTTTCAAGTCCTTGGCGTCTCCCTTCTTATGAATTAAGATAATGTTTGCATTCTTCCAAGCTTCTGGTACAGTCGAGGTCATAAGGCATTGCGTATACAGGGTGGCTAGTTTTTCTAGCACGATGTCCCCTCCATCCTTCAACAGATCTGCTGTTACCTGATCCTCCCCAGCTGCTTTTCCCCTTTTCATTGCTTCTAAGGCTTTCTTTACTTCATCTTTCGTTACTGGCGGGATGACGCATTGCTGTGCACTGCTGTCTTTCTCATTAACGCTCTGTTTACATTGGCTACTGTATAGGTCTGTGTAGAACTCTTCGGCTACGTTAACTATCTTATCCATATTGCTAATCACATTGCCCTGCTTGTCTCTTAATGCATACATCTGGTTTTTACCTATGCCTAGTTTCCTCTTCCCTGCTTTTAGGCTACCTCCGTTCTTTAGAGCATGCTCGATTCTCTCCATATTAAACTTCCTTATGTCGGCTACCTTGCGCTTATTTATTAACTTTGATAGCTCCGTTAGTTCTATTCTATCGGTAGTTTTAATGCCTTCATGTTTTGGCGCTTCTTAATCAGATCTTTCGTCACCTGAGATAGCTTCCCGGTATCTTTTCGAACTGTCCTACCGCCTACTTCTACTGCGCACTCCGTAATTATTGATGTCAGATTATCGTGCAATGAATGAACATCAAAATCATCTTCCTCAGTTAAAGCCGAATATCTGTTTTGCAGCGCTATCCTAAACTCCTGTGCTTTCCCTCTTACGGCAAACTCGTTAATGGTCTTCTTCTTCACTAGCTTCTTCCGTTCCCTCTTCAAGTCTACGCTAATTCTAGACCTTACCATTCTGTGGTCGGCTACAACGCACCTTTCCGAGGACGGCCACATCTTGAATGATGCCAGGTTTAGCGCATAGTATGAAGTCGATTTCATTTTTATTCTCACCATTGGGGCTCTTCCATGTCCACTTCCTGTTTTCTCGTTTGCGGAACAAGGTATTCATGATCCGTAAATTATTTCTATCCGCGAATTCGACTAATAACTCTCCCCTGCTATTTCTAGAGCCTATCCCATAGTCACCTACCGCGTGGTCGTCAGCCTGCTTCTTGCCCACCTTCGCATTGCAGTCGCCCATCAGTACAGTGTACTGCGATTTTACTTTATTCATTGCCGATTCTACGTCCTCATAGAAACTTTCAACGGTCTGGTCATCATGGCTGGATGTGGGTGTGCAGGCCTGCACCACTTTCAGCTTGTACCTCCTATTCAGCCTAATTACTATAGCTGCTACCCTCTCGTTAATACTGTAGAGCTCCTCTACGTTGCCAGCTATATCCTTATTAATGAGGAATCCCACACCTAGTTCTCGTCTATCCTCTAACCCGCGATAGCACAGTATGTGTCCGTCCTTTATACGCCTCACCTGTCCTCCTTACTTCGCTAAGCCCTATCACATCCCATTTAATTCCCGCTAGTTCCTCAAACAGCACTGCTAGGCTAGCCTCACTAGATAAAGTTCTAGCGTTAAACGTTGCCAGGTTCAGATTCCAATGGCGGCCTGTCCGGAGCCAGAGATTCTTAGCACCCTCCGCTGCGTCACAGGTCTGACCGCCGCCGTGGTCAGTTGCTCTGCAGCCGCTGGGGACTGAGGGCCGAGGGTTAATTGGTTTGATCATAGAAGGTTGTGGCCAAGTACTACACAAGGGTGGCCAAATCCTGCTCTGGTGAGAGAGTGCGTTGTCGGTTCTGGTCACCGAGATCAGGCTGCACTCCAGGCCTGGTTATGCAATTCCATCGACACGCGGATTTTTTTTTTTTTAAACCCGGTGGAGAATTGCGCGGCACCAGTATTTGAACCCCGGTCCTCTTGCACGCGAGGCGGATGTTCTACCTCTACGCCATCGCTGCAGGTCATTTTTGGCATGTGTCAACACTTCTAACATGAGGAAAAAACAAGAACTGTCGACCACCGGCGGCCTCACATTCGGACTATACGGCAGGGAGTCTAGGAGCTTTCTGTGCGGTTTATTAACGCCGTCATTGTGACACTGCTTTTGTAGCAAAGAACTTCTTTAGCAGCTGAAGAAGCTCTGCTGGCGTGTTTTGTGCGAAGAATTTTAAGAGAACACTGATTAGCACTCAGCTTATAGCGCTCTGCCTTCTTCGGCTGTGCCTCGATCATGTGCCCTTCACCATGTTCTTGCAGTCTATGAAGAAGCCGTGTCGTGTACCACGAGGTTATTTTTCTAAACCGTAATTTTGCCCAATAATTTTGCGCAACTGGCTGACTTTAAAGCGAACTTATACTCAGTATTGGCAAAGTTTTCGCTGCTATGTCACTACTATTGCGCAGTTACACCTGCATGTTTTTGTGACGTCAGCGCCATTAAAAGTGTGATCGCTTGCTTGTTCATTTGTCAGCTGTTCTGAGTAGGGCCAGCAGTCAGGACAGACATAAGGCAGGCTGGTGTCTATAAAACTAGCGAACGTCCATTAAACCCAAAAAGTTTCCAGTTGAGCTAATTGTTGCATAACAAGTTCACGTAAAGCAATGATATGTTGGCAGTGGATTTTGAATTCCTCTGCGAGCCACGTTTTAAGTCCTCGTTCAGGCACTGGTTGTTGAGAAAGGTCGTTGCAGCTTCCAAAGCTAGCTTTCTGCTCGCGGGCAAGGGGCAGACTACAATTACAGTCTCTGTCAAAAGCATACAGGCCAAGGAGTCTGTTTCCGAGCCTTGCACCACGGCTCCTTTTGCACACTTAGGGGCCCTAATCTCATGAAGGTGGGAGGAACACAAGTCCTCAACCTTCCCAAACTTGAGGATTGTCAAATGTGCCTAAGAGCCCCGCTACACGGCTTGTAAGCAAACCCCTTGGGCTGTGTATTTTTCAGAAAGACTGTACATGCTTCGCTCATTTGGAGAGCAGTCACGAGTTAAGTACGACGCATTACTACATTTTCCTCGTTATAATTTTAAGCGAACGCTGAAGATGTGAAGACGAATATAAGTTGGCCTGTATCGACTGCGTATCGCGTTCTAATCACCAGTAGAACACTATTGCTGAAAATGGTGCCCTTGAAAGCCATAAAAGAAAAAAATGAAAAAACAGATGTCGCTATCAATGGCCTATTTCGCTATTAAAATGCGTACGCCGACATCGATTTTTTGGCACAGTTCCCAGAAGCTACCCAACAACGCTAGTCCAATCAGAACGATGCAACCCGTCCTTTTCGGTAAGGACGTCACGAAATTTATAGCGGCTGGCGGGAAGATTTATAAGTACAATTTTAATACCCAGCAATTTTTCTGGACAAAATTATTTTCCAACGGGAAAGAGTCTATGTACAATTTTTTTTTTCTGTATTGTAAGATTTCGCTATAACAATCAATATGCCCGCAGATCTTCCCTCGGCAGGCTTGCATTTAGAAGCGAAAAGCTTCACTACGCTAGGTAAAGCAGTCTTCGCTCAGGCAGCACAACGACAACGACCCAACCAAGGATAGCCATGTTCTGGTTCTGGTGTCGAACCCTTGACCCCTGATCTTGACTCATGGCCTTCAGTTCACCTTTGACATGTTGTGACCTTTGGGTTGACCTTTGACCTTAAGAACATCAGATGGGGTGATGTGAAGCCACGTTATGACATCCGATGGGGGTGTCGTAAGACCATGTGATATTACGTCGTAGCCACGTGGTCGTGTGGGTATGTATAAAACGGTTGTCTTGTAGCGGAGCTGCCATGGACGAGCCTCAGGCGAGTAGCAAGCGTGCTTGCTTTTCGCTGAATTCTAAGGTTAGCCAAGTTAAGCCACTGCCATTTTTTTTTGTGGTTGTTAACGTTTTTTCTGTCATCAAAACGTTCCCCACTGGCTTTCTCTGACAGTCTTAACTACTCGATGAGCGCGATGGGAAAACTTTTAAAGAAAGGCTTTGCTACAGATAGGAAAAATGACCATTACCTTCACTGTTTCCGTAAAGGTACCTTAGAATATTCCAATGTACAAAAATTTTGACCAGGAATGCTGAACATGTCGGCTATAAATTCTGCTTTTGTTGCCGGTGAAAAGCGAGCATAGGCAGAAAGAGCCAGGAAATAAATTTTTACTGGGAGCAACAACCGGTTGAAGTTTCCCTCAGTGTCCCTTCATCATGTGTACAACACTGTTTCATTGGCGCTGACCCATGCTGACTACCGTGGTCAGGTCTCTCTGCTATACAAAATTCAGATGTTGGAATTGTAATGAGCGCACATGCGGTTGTGTTTTGCTCGGTGAAACACCAAGAAATCAATGGAACCTCTCTGCGAGCTGTGTCGCAGTTCAACCCAAAGCATCCATTCATTTTTCACCGTGCTCTTCTTGCACACGATTTCCCGGCGAATCGCTCAGTGACGGAACTTTCGATGGTAGCATCTGAAGCCAACGCCTTCGTGTAGCAGCCAACATGGTTTGCATATCTAAGTTGAATATTGTGCTTATTATAAGAACTACGTATTATTTCATGTAGCCCCGACCTTGAGGTTCCTGTCTGATTAGGTTCTTCCTAGAGCGGTTGCTTTCGTTTTCGACAATACAAAAAAAAAAACTGGTCAGGTGCACATCTTCTCTGTCTTTGGAGGTAAGCTTTGAGTGCAAAATGAAACCTAGTTGCGAATTTATTAAACCGATATAAAATGCTATTAACATGTTACTTTTGTCTAGCAAATCTTTCAGCAATTGATATAAAACCTATTTCACTCGTTTGTCTCAAGTAAATCCTAACATTACCACCAGTGAGAATGCCTTTCTTTCTTTTGTGGAAAGAATTTACTCTCACTTCCACTCTTCCTTTTCTTAGAAAGAATCTGAATTTTCACGGCACGTTCTGTTACTGCTGCAACATAGTTCCAAATATCATGAAAGCGAAGTCAACACTTTTAAGCTCGCATAAACTTCGCGAGCCTTGAAGAATCTGATTTTGATTTTTTGTGATGCACCACACCTACAAGCTATCAAGATGCTGCGTAGAATGCACCACATAACACCAGACTGTTTCAGAAAAGCCGCGAGTAGCGACCGCGCGCATGTCGTGAAGCGCTAGCGACATCTGTTCTCACGGAGCCCAACTAACAATTTTTAAACTGTGCCGTAGCGGGATTCGTGGAGGAGTACAGTCTGTGGATTCTGTGGTATAGTTGTGACGTTATACAGCTTTTGACTTAACACACTTCTTAGGTCACACAGTTTGCTCAGAATTTCACTGCAGTCACATTGGGTATTTTTTTTAAACAGAGAACAGTTACCGCGTATTCTTTCTCTGTTTGCTGCAAACGCAAGCTGTTTGCTGTAGATTAGGAGAATCGTTTCATATGTTATTCCACTTATATTCAATCAGTGCCATGATTTACTCAAAAGCGATTCAGGTGAGCAACTGTACAAACTAATTTAAGGCACCACTAAACAATGCATTAAGCCGGCGGCATGCATTGGTGACTGCAGAAAATTTATGAAAGGTTTAAAAAAAATCAAGATGTAGTGCGGAGTGACCTCTCTCCAAGTATATTAATTATAGCATCGATGTCATAAAGCTGCGCCTGAGAGCCTGCATGGGCTTAGCACTTCACGTTTAAAAGCAACATGCCGAGTTTTAACTGTTCGTTTTTATTTGCGCTTACCAGTAGCGCACGTAAGGTGCAATGATGAGTGGTTTTTGGTGGCGCAGGAGCACCGGAATACTTGAGTAGTAATATACGGTGCTTATAGTGCAGCATCAGATTGGTTCACGCTGAGAGCCACACGTCTCCAGCTCGACACATTTGGGCGTTTGAACGGCAGACATGCAAACTCAATCTTTTCATACTGCGTGCAGAACCGTGCGTCAAAATCTATTTCTTCCTGTGCGAGCTCCTTTTCGTTGTATTTCTTTTTATTCTTGAGCTCGTTATTAAACTAGTGCCTTTCCTGAGCAGTTCACAACACATGTTAGGCGTGCTAGAAGATTTGTCTTCGGGTGAAATCATATCCGTTTAACATATTTGCCGATTACTACTGCGCTGGGACGTGAGGCAATTGCCCTATGTTATCAGCGCTTACGTGGTGAAAATGAAGTGAAATAATTATTGAGATGCACTCGCTTTTCACGTACTGATTTATACTGTTGACAGTTTCATTAGAGCCAGAGAAAACAATAAGCACCGCATATAAAGATTGGAAATTACAACTTAAGCTACGACGATTCCGCAAGGTTCAAGTTAATCTCATGCAAGTGAGCTCACATAAATTAGGTTACGTGAGGTGAGATTAAATTCAAAGGCGAAAGTCTGCGCTTTGTACATGCAACAGCAACAGTTGTTGCCAATTCGCCAGTATTTGCTGGCATTTTCTTGCTTTACAAGATGTCAGTGGCGCTTTCAAACGCAAGCTATTTTGTTGCTGCGTACAAATACGGCCTGAAATAGACTGGCGGCAACAGTAGGAAAAGGTATAAATATTTTTCAGCCCTTACGAAGTTGCGAGGCGTAATAAGTCCTGTCTACAAAAGAAGTAATTTGCATGTAGCATGCGCAATATGCGGTAATAAAATAAGCCTCGGAAAACGTTTCGTATGCGTGGCGTGTTCATCTCCTGCTTCACCACCTGCTTCACTACCTGCTTTACCGCCTGCTTCTACGAAGTCACTACTGCTGCTGCTTGAGCGGGTAACTTCTGAGTAAGCCTCCTTGCCCCTAAGCCAGGGTTCATCCACTCAGAATGTCACTGGAGGCTCAGGCACTAATTCTGCTTGACGAGAGGATCCGTTTCTCAGCGGTGAGATTGGCCACTTTCTCTGTGATCTTTGTTGTGGGGCTGAAATAAAAGGAAAAGTGTGTCAGGCGGCAGGATTGATTTCGGAGTGAAACGGGCGCGCTGAAACACCGGGAATAACTATGGCTTCACCGGGTGGAATGTTCATGGTCAGAGTCCACCAAATATGCCCTCAAATTCTGCCTGTGGAGAGGTCTATGTTCTTAAATGGAATTTTATTTGCGCAAAGACTAACACCTATACTATGCATCAGAGATAAATATAAAAGAAAGTTGTTCTAGGGTGCTAACAAAATATTTTTAAGCAAATGTCTATTAACTAATCTCGTAGTAATGGAAACTGCAATTTGGTGTTGATGTACACTTCGTTAACGCGGTGTAAATTGCTGACTTCTTTAAATACTTGCGCACCTAAGGAATTGGCCGATACGTGCAATAATTATGCTATACAAATGCGGCACACATTCCATGTCACGTCAGGTGCGCATTAGCTGCAACCTGTTCATGCGACATTATGCCTCCCGGTGTGCGACAAGCCTGCTGAGGAAGCGTATAAATATAAAACAGTGGATGTTTCCCTTAGTTGTTAATTAGGTTGTAAAGGAGATCACAAATGAAAAAGCTTGGCAAGTTATTGCCACAGTTCAATTAGTAAATGAGGCCAGAACCTTTTGTGCCAGAACATGTGCAGGTATTAAGTTACCCTCGCTTCCGGTTCGGTTAGAAAATTCCGTCATGGTCTCGCTTCGTTAACGCTGATATGTAGCTGTAAACGACGACAAACAGAACACGGTACACAGGTTTTTGTGCACAGCATAACTCAGAATACACGTTGTGCTTCTGACTGAGTTCATCAGGGATTAGCCTGCGCTCGATCTCATTATGCTCTATGATTTACGCTGCGTCTAATGTCAACGCATTCATTTCTCAGAAAAGGCTTCCTTGCTTTGTTAAGCATTTCAGGTTTGTGAATTTTGAAAAATAATTTTTTTGTCCTCGCATGTCATTTGAAAATGCATATTAGTTTGAAACAATTTATTGACGTATCAATCGTGGAACTGCCTTCGTCAGAATGTTCATTCTGACGAAGGCCGTTCCACGGTCCACACGTCAATATTATTTCCTACATTTATAAGCCCCTACGCCTCATGCAGTAACTCTATGACGGGCCATGGGTGTACAGAGCTTCAGATGTCCCACCTTTATGTGAATTGTGCTTGAGTAGCTGGAGTGGAAATCAGTTTTCTCCCAGTGAACTAAATGCGAGTCTGAACCCGTGCTGTATTGGGTGCGAGGCTACTATTATAACCGTAGAATAAATAGCCTCCCACGGTATGCTGCTAATCCGTTTCAAGCATTTGGGTACCTGGCTCTAATCCACTTTCATGTAGACTGCTAAACCTGTCCCTCTCTGTTGCACAAGTGCTTCATAATGAAACCTTCCAACAACGGGTCCGGCAGTTGTGGAACGAACATGTAACGCAGCTAAAAATGTTCAGCCACTCCAGAGTCTCTCTTCAGCCTGCGTGATTGAGACTGAGTGGTAGCAATCGTCGCTTTGAAGTGGTTCGACAAAAATACGGCCATTGTGACGACTTCCCCAAATAGGACATGCAAATGAGGTGCGCTATTGAGCCGGACGAAGGGATTTCACGTCTGTATACGGTGCCTACGGTGTAGTGCACAATGTGAGGAACAATTCAGCACGTAATTATTCATTACGGCTGAAAGGAACAGCTTAGTATTGGACCGTAAAAATGGCTGCACTTGAGGCTCATTTTTTTTAAGCTGCTAGATGGGTGCGTTGTATCTGCTTCGCACTAAAGAACACTCCTTTCTAATGCAACATTTGCGCAGAGCCTGGTCGATATTACATGGTGTAACTAGTATCGAAAGCTTTAAAAACACTGGTTAAAAATTTCAATAGCCATTTTAAGGGAACGTTAAGTTGACAAATGAGCTTGGGATGTTTCCAAGAAAGCCAAGCTCGTGCCTGCGTTGGGATCTGTAAGGACACAGCGCAAAGGTGTTTTCTCCCGGTGATGACGTTTGTCATTAGGCTAGTCCCGAAAGCGAAAATATTCATGAACAACGAGGCATGGGTGGAAATGTTCGTGGACGGGGCGTGCACGAAGACACATGTTGTGTTTACTTTATGGTCCAGCTAATTTAGTCAGGCAACTGCAATAATGCGAAACGGGCATATATCACGACCCGGAGTGGAAGTCATTTTGAACACAGTTTTTAGCATAGCGATGCTACTAGTTCTTTATTGTCTGTTCTATGTTTCTTGAACGGTGCTCATGTGCCAGTGTCACCGTAACATGGCTAGGGCATTGACGTGTTTCATCAGCCAATTTCACAGATTGTGTTTTTGTCCGTGATGATTCATTCTGTCATTCGGGTAACATGAAGTAATGAAAAGATTCACTCTTTATTTAAGTAAAATAAATAAATGCCTCCTTTTGTGTTATGCAGGTATAAGTGAGCTCGACAAGATAATTTGTTGGGTGCATTTATTCCTGCATTCATAGCCTACCGCGCAAAAAAGACGGAACGCACTAAGCAAGACACAATACCCAGTAAGCTAGACACAGCCCAGCGTTGTGCTGTGTCTTTCTTGCTGCGTCCTTTCTTTTTGCGTTGTAGTCATGGAATATATGAATGAGCTCTCTATACGTTCTTTTCATCCTTCACTATTCATTGCGCAAGGTGAGTTCTAAACTTAACAGGCACTCCGTTCCGTGAATAATTCGTGGTGTGTTTCCGACGTATCGCGTTAAATTTAATTCATCGTCCTCGAATGTGAAGATACTTGTGCCGTGCCCTCCTAATCGACCGCGCACAAAACCGTCCGACTACTCTTGCAGTACCGGAAGTTTGGAGGCCTCAGTAATCATTTAGTATAATTACGCGATTCTAAGGTTCCCTCTGTTATATCGCGCATACGAGTTTCATACGCGCAGAGACAGAAAAACCCGAAAACGCGAAAAGCCTACTGAAGTAACATGGTCTAACGTCTCTGACAAAAGGGTAATTGGCACGGAAAAAATTAGCTGCGGTTTAACTACTGCTGAACCTGGTTAGAGAGCGAAAGCTGTGGTGTATCGGGAAACTAGACGCGGCTTTGCGTCTGTAACGTTGAGTGCGTTCCGCACACTGGATAGGCAGCGCGCCCACCCTGCGACCCTGGCGGGTTGCAGTTAAAATAATGGTTCATCGCGAGAGGTTGGTCACCCAATGAACACTGCGGCCTATTCTACCGCCATCTACCGGCGAATCGAAATATCAAAGGTGAAAGGTCAAGTGGTGCGACACTATGGTGGACCACATATGGTAAGGCCATTTGACCGCTGGCTCACTTGAAGGTCAACTGGCGACGCACGACAAAATCGGCTTTACCTAGCGTAGCGTAGGGAAGCATTCGCTTGAAAAGGCTGAAGCCTTTTTGCATGGCAGTGAACGTTCTTAGTGTCGTCGTTCTGAGTAATCGATTTTGCAACTGATTGAAACGCGAGTGTTTTGCAGCTCAACTTCGTCAAGAAGAGTGCGCGTTAAAATCGCTTAAACACGGTATATAGTGCAGCCTTTAAATGCGCTCTACTATGTAAGCGGTTTGCCTGTGCTTCTTGCTTGTATCCCCCGTTCCATCTTTTCGTATTGTTGTATTCCTTCTTTCAGAGCAGAGTAGACAAAGGTAAAAAAAAAAATGAGGCTCGCAAAGGCATGCATACGAAGGTATGCAACATTCATTGAAACCAAGAAAAGCATCAGGGGATGCTTTTTTTTTTTTCTGTAGTGCTTATAAACAGGAAATTAGCGTAATCACTTTTACCTCAAACATGATTGATTAACATGGGTATGCAAGAGAACGTTAAGTCTAGTAAACCTACCTTCCCTTCCCGTCTCTGCTTTCTCTACTTATATATGCCGCGAAGACGTTAGCGAGCAAGACTTCTTCCTTGCGTCTGGGCATGCCGTACGTATTGAGTTATCCTTCGTGAGTTTTGCAAGGAAACTGACGTCAGCTGCTTTCCTGCGCCATATGGAGCGCCAGGAGAGGTCAGGCGTGGTTTTATTCTAGCAACAATGGGCCATCGAGCCACTTCTTTCAATGCACGCGTGCCCCGTGCTGCGGAGTAATCTGGCGCACATCGATATCATGTGACGCATGCAGCGGTCCGAGCCTAAAGGGACTTCATTCATAATTCACGAGTCACGCCCCGCTGAGAGAATCGGCTGCGCTTGGAAAATGCCGGTATATCCCCGGTATTGCCAGGTTTCCGCTGATGCCTTCCTCGGACTCCGTTCACGGGGCCACAACCATGAAAGTGGATCGCTAGCGTTGCTTTTGTCTAAAAGACGTATCTTGTTTCTCGGGGTTGTTCTTCGGGCTCTTGCGCACTCTGAGGCTTCGCTTCGAATTCTGTTAAACGTCGCTTGGGGTGGCAATGGATCCTGTTAGGGTTGAAAATCCGGACATTACTGATGCTGATTTCTTAGCAGTTCTGGGTAGCACAAAAATTTAAAATTCTTTCCTACTGCATAAGAAAAGAGCAGCTCAAGTGCGCCTAGAATTTTTTTTGCCTGCGTTCTCACTAGTTATATCACATTTAGTGGCTTGTTTCTCAATAATTCTATGCAGATGAATTTGTCGCTCTCTTTCTTCAACTGAACACCAAGAAAAATAAACAGCCATTTCTATGAGAAGTGGTGGTACGATACTGCACCTGGTAAAACAAGAAATTTTAATGCGCTGGATATAGCCGCCGCGGTGGCTGAGTGGTAATGGAGCTCGGCTGCTGGCCCGAAAGACTCGGGTTCAATCCCGGTCGCGGCGGTCTAATTTCAATGGAGGCGAAATTCTAGAGGCCCGTGTGCTGTGCAATGTCAGTGCACGTTAAAGAACCCCAGGTGGTCGAAATTTCCGGAGCCCTTAACTACGGCGTCCTTCATAGCCTGAGTTGCTTTGGGACGTCTCTTCGATAACTCGGAGCACTAAGCGAATTTGTTCTGTACAGTGAACGTGCGTGCAAACTACAAAGATTTGGTCTCCCTCTTGCTGCCATTTGTGTTTATGCTAAGTGCTACAAAGGCAATGTCATATGGATATTCAAAATTTTGGGACGAGTTTAAGCTACGGCCAGTTTTTCTTCATACTGATATTGTTCTGTTGTATTGCGCGCATTTTTTTCTTCTATTGTGCATGTAGCCAATTACTGGCCGTACAAGGTTGATTATAGACTCACGAAGGAAATCAAGATATCAATTTGTAGTTTTTTAAGAGTTTTAGTAATTAATTTTTCTTACATGTTTTTACTTTTTTTTACGAAGAAAGCATAATCAGCTATTGCGCATACTACTCGTTTTCAGCGGTTAAGTAAAACCAAAACTGCAGAAAGTTTCTCCCTTTCCTCATCGTCTTTATATTCGGTGGTGAATGAACATTGTTTCTCTTTTCTCATCCCTGCGCAAACTTTCATTCCGCCCCGGGCGGTCTTCATTTGTTTGTCTGGAGATTAGTGCAGGCAAAAATGCGCCACAGGAGGAAGAAAAGCTGATGCGCGCCTCCCCCGGGAGGGATGCGTGGACTCATCAGACCCTTTCACGCGACGTTTACCTTGCCCTGTTTTATGCTGGATTGCTCGCTGCGTGCTTGCTTGCAAGCGTATTCTTTGTTGCCTTGGCGGATGCGCAGTAATTATTCTGGGCGCAATTACTGTAATGAGTGTCAATTCGAGTCTGGCGCAATGCTTCACGTCGAATGCTTCTCTCTCGAGCATTGCTTGGCGCCAGAAACGCATGCGCGCCAAAACGGGAAGCCAGCTATTAGCGCCAAGAGACGGCGTTGGAGCACTCTCGAGCACTCTGGCCCTCGGTTGCCCTGGCGTTCCAAGTCGCTGCCCAACCAGGGCGCTCCGGGAACCCCTATTAACGTGGTCAGCTGGGATCCGCGATGTGCCGCTCAGCCCGGGCGCAGACTGTTTTGCGTCTGCACACATTCTATGCTTGATATCTCTAAATACATCTCTTATTAAAGACCGCACAGAGTAGCTAACCTTGCCGATAAAGAGCGCGAAATTTGGTATGTTTTTAACGCAGCTAAACCGAGTAGACTTGCGAAATCGTCTGTTCAGCCTGGTTGGCTCATGGTTTTGCTTTCCTGGGTCGTCTGCACGTACGGCGATGATATTAAACTCAGATTAAGCTCTGATCGAGGTTAAGCTGATGTTATCTGTTCGCACCGCAGGTGGAAGTTGATGAAGACGACGATGTGCAATGCATAGAGCGATTCAGCCTGATGACATCATCATTATCAGCATAGAGCGAGAGTGTGTTGTGGCTTAGCACAAGGCGTGATCGGCTGCGGCGATTGCATAGTGTCCTCGTGCAGTGACAAGCGAAACTGGTTTGGTCGCGCCGACGCGGGTTTGAATATCAGTCGCGACAATGTTTATTTTATTTCGGCATGGGCTGTTGCTATGCTAGGTTTTGCCAAGATCAGCTTCAAGGTAAATCTTCACACAAACTCGGTGAGTCGGTTAGACTTTGTGATGTAGCGCTTTCGCGCTAACCATTAAGACCTATGGTCGATAAGTATTGCAGAAAAAGAGTAAGCAAAAACTAACCCAAAGCTAGCCCTAACAGCAGAAGGTAACTGATGGTGCTTCGCTCTCCTCACTCGAGGCCAACGTAAATCATCTGCAGCGATAGGTGGTGCTATAATGCAGTAAGTAGTGCATTGAGTCTTTAAACCGGCTTTATTTTAATCATTATTTAATATTGCGAAACCCCGTTTTTAATTTTGGCGCATAAGTTTTCATGACCTTATCTGGCACTAAAGGAAGTAGGCTTGCGACGATTGATAACGTGCAAAATAAGAGGTAAAGTTCTTAAATCCCAATAAATGAAAAGTAAATGAGACAAATGGGAGAAACTTTTTGCTCCCTAAATACTACATTTCGTACTTTAGTAGTAAAGGCCAGGTCTCTTAAACTTCACACTAGAACCTTCCTATGCAAACACAAAACAGAATTTAAACTTTTCAAGAACCTTATATGATGTTTAATGTCCTTGAAGAATTCAACAAGCAAACCTATAGCGATTCCAGAGGCCAGCTTTAGCGTCCTACAGTTTTTCTTCCTTTAATCACCTCGTCGGAACCCGATTCATGGGTCTAAAATTACTGCCACAAGTGCAAAGTCTGTCTGATAACTATTCTGTGCTATAGGTACCATATCGAGTGGTGGTTATCACTGGTCGGCATACCCGCCAGCATTGAGGTCAAAACTGAGCACGAGCTCGACCTCACAAGCTGGCCTCCAGCAGCATGAGCTCATCAGCAGGGTAGGCAACGGGCGGTGAAGATGGGGACACGCAACGAGACTGTTTTCCTCGTCTTTCTCCGTGACATCATTTAGTACATCAGCTGCCACTGAGCGCGGCACTTATAGCCGCGCCAAAAGCGACGTCATATCAATAGAGAGATTTAGCATACCAGAGACGTACTAACCGAAAGAAAGGTAAACCAGAGCAAAACACGTGACGAAGGAAGAAAACGACACACAATGCGCTGCCCGAGCTTCTGCCTTGGTACTAACGGGGACGTGTACAGGTTCTACGTACGCCTGTTGCGCATGCGCAGAAGTCCCACCCGGCGCAGTGGCAAATGGTATACGTCTCCGCTAGTACGTCACCGGTATGCCAAATATCTCTGATTACACCAGCGGAGTTGCTTCGCACATCCATCGCCACTAACGATGCAAAAGAGCGTGGTCGAAAACAACGCTTGAACCAAGAGACGACTGTGTGGGTGGGAGGGAATAGTGTTCTTGCCGCCTTTAGTGCTTTTTTTCACGAAGTCCGGACCCTATCCTGTAATCCTGCGCAGCGTCACAAAGCGTTGTTTCCCAACTTTATACTTGTAATAAACCCTCCCGCGTAAAATAAGTGCTTCTCAATATTTCTGCTTTTCTTTTGCTGTCTTTGGGACTGCTTCAGTAAAAATATCTCCGTCCACCAGCTATCCCAAGCGTCCACATTTGCCTACAGGGGTAGTGACAGCGCGAAGCTGTGCTTTAAAGCGCTCAATAATAGACCCCGCTCCCTAAAGCCCCAACTTGATGGACACATCCTAGGCGTACGGGCGGAGCGCCTACGCGCACGGGCGTACGCTGAAGCCTGTCTGCGCATGCGCGAGGCGCGAAGCGCGAGCAGGCGCGAGCAGGCGCGAGCGGAGCGCAGATATCTTTACATGTCGCGCCTGCGATCGGGCGCTGGCGCGCGCGTCGGAAGTGGGGTCTCGTTTACAATAATAGGAAGATCGCGGGGCTCTTGGGGACTTTTTTTTCCTTTGCTTGGAGCTCTTTCAGATTCTCCTCACTTTTCTTCGCGGCTTTAGTTGTCCTTTCAGCCCCCCCCCACACCCAAAACCATTTTGTTCACGCCTTGAAATTCTTTCTGTCGGCTCGAGAGGGGTGATGAGCCAGCAAGAGGAGCACGGAGGTGCATGCCCCTTTCCGACGCCCGTCGCGGCGCGGCGCTGGGCGCGCAAACGCTCCGCACACACACGAGCAAGTGTCCATAAAGTTGCCGCTTTAGATGTGACTTTGGCCTTATTTGAATACACAGAGAAAACGCCTTCGTTGCTCAGCGAAAAGTTGTCGCAAGGCAGAAAAGAGGTCGCCGGCTCAATATTGGAATGGGCCAGAAGCATTTCGATGTTGGCCCAATTGAACTTTACTCAACACTTGGATTTCGGAGCGAGATAAAAAACAAACTCGTGCTTGAAATTGTTAGAAAATTCTTTATTACGCGACGCAGGCGCTTTTAAACGCTACAATAACAAACCTTACGTAATCTTCTTTGTTACAAACAACTATTTTAACCCTGTTTTTTGTAAACGATCCCCCGTTAGCGCTATAATGCGTCATAAAACCAAACACGGCCACTGCTAATTTTTCTGTCCTAGCGCGTGAAAGTTGCGAATGTCTGTGGTGGTTCTTTTGTAAGGAATGAATATCAGTTACTGTAACGAAATAATGTGGCAACAATTTACGCTTAATGGCAATGGCTGTCTTGCTTTCGTTGTATTTAAAGGAACAGTATTGACTTTTATTCACTAATCTTATTACTTTTTTTGTGGATATCTTTTTTGCAGATATCGAAAGCTGCTTCCCCAGACAAACGAACACAAGGCTGTGGCGTTTGGAAACTGAGCGGAACAATTTAAAGACTAAAAATTTAAATGGCAGGCACTATCGCTTTCTTGTGGTAGACGGCGCCTGCAAACCCTGACATCGAAGACACGAAATGAAGTCGGCAAACTGACTGAACCCAACTCTGAGGAACGGATGTATGCCACATAGGCGGCGTGCAATGGCAGTAATGAGCGTTACATGTACTAAGATGCATAGGTTTCAACAAAAGTACAGTTAGGATCGCTAAGGTGGTTTTAGAAATACTATAAATAAAAAAAATATTGGTAATATTTGTCACAGATGTCAGCAACCACTTTGCCGCTAGAAGCTCTGCCAATGGCAGCGCAGCACGCTTAGCGCAGGCGTTGGTCGTGCGATTTCGTTTCCAGAAACATTTTGAAAGATGATCAAGCAGAATAAAAAATGGATGCTGGTTTAGCATTGCTAACAGTAACAACGAAACATTATGCGAAAGCACGGTTTATGGCAGATGCATACCACCGCCACCTACTGGATAGCGCGACTGAGGTGTCCACTAACCCTGGCAGCTCGTTATGAGCGTCTTCAGCTTTTTCATCATCAATTCCAGTTTACCCAATGTACGCCGGCGGCCTGTGCTCCAGTGGTTTTTTCTGCAGTAACGTTGTCAACGCCAACGCGTATTGTTCTAGTGCCGTGTTTCTGCCGCAACGTTTAGCCACGCCAACGCATGGAGCGCGCATCTCTCTGTCACTACCGCCACATAGCTCAAAGCGCGATTATTAGTCTGTTAGTAGTATTAGTTGATGAAGAAGACGATGTGCAATGCAGAGCGCGCGAGAGTGTGTTGCAGTTTAACACGAAGCGTATTCCGCAGCGGCTAGTGTACTGCCGTCACTAGCTGCATGCTTTGTAAATAATCTGTATATATCCCCTTTCTGTACATGCATAACCTCGTGTTGTAGATACCACGTGCGGAAAAAATATGCGGCGATAGCCAAGCGCTCTCGCGCAGTGACCAGCGAAGCTGATCTGTTCGCCCCGCTGCGGGTTGGAATCGCAGTCATGAATATTTACTTGATTTATTTTTATTTATTTAGTTCACTTGGCACAAACCCACAAACGTCGCAAGATACTGCTCGGGGTTCACTCATCGGAATAGTGCTTTTGAGCTAAAAGATGGATAGTTTGTAATGTACAGAAAGACCGAAAAGTACACTGCTTTAAGCTCATATAACCACAAAAGAATGGTCTGTATGACACAGGGTCATAGTCATGAAATAAAGTATATTCACTGCAGTTGTAACGAAGGTAGGCGCCGCGAGCGAACACAGCGTGGTGCGACCACTCACCACTCAGGCTTGATTTTTTTTTTTTTTGCCAATTTGAAACCTAAATTTCTGCCTAAACGACAATCATTGCCGTCGTTATTGCCATCATGGGTCAAGATCTACCTTACTATACGAAAATTTTTATATTTGTTTCCCAGAGTAGGTTCCATTGAAATATGAAACTTTAGAGGCGCTATTTTCTCCTAATTAAAACATCGAGTTCTCTGCACTGATCAGTGGCCTTAAAACATTCCATATAAATAAGCCTTTCTTTTGGGCTTCTAATGACTATCTGAAACGGCTATTAATCGCTGGTATCTCCTTCAGCGCCTAGAAGCATGTAAATGCGATGACGACGCACTTCGTGAAGAAATCATATGCGCCCATGTGATAAGTTTGGTAACACGTCGACTGCCAATTAAAAACAATTCTTAAGGACTAATAGTTACCTTATGTGTTTGGGATGCGATAGGATTGCAAAATGTTGATGCCTTTGCCAGAAGTGACGCCACTACCGGTGTAGTGACGTCACTGCACTCCAGCCAACGGGCGAATTTTACGACCGGCGACGCATTTTTGGCACCATTATGCTTCGAATGTTGTCGCATTAAAAACTGAGTTGATCACATGCAGCTGTTATTTTCCTACAATTCGCCGCGTTGGCTTAGTGGTTTATGGCGCTCGGCTGCTAACCCTAAAGCGATGTCATAATCATTATCATCATCATCAGCCTGAATACACCCACTGCAGGGCAACGGCTCTACCATGTCTCTCCAATTAACTCTGTCCTTTGCCAGCTGCGCCCACCGTATGACCGCAAACTTCTTAATCTCATCCGCCCACTTGACTTTTTGCCGTCCCCTGCTACGCTTGCCTTCTCGTGGAATCCACTCCGTTACACTTAAGGACCAGCGGCTGTCTCGCCTTCGCATTACAAACCCTGTCCAAGCCCAGTTTTTCCTCTTGAATTCGACTAGGATGTCAGTGCTCGCTAAAGAACCCCAGGTGGTCGAAATTACTCGGAGCTCTCCACTAGGACGTCCCTCACAGCCTGAGTTTCTTTTTGGCGTTAAGCCACATAAAACCAAACAAAACAAAGCATTTTTTCCTACATAGGGGTAAGTTTTTTTTTTCTACCTCTTTGAGGGTCGACAGAGAGGAGAGAAGAAATCGCGAAGAGTTGACCCAAATCAGGGGTTAGAAACAGACCTCGCATGGTAACAAAAATGAAGGCTGCGAGTCTAGGCTGGTCAGAAGTTAGCCCACAGGCTCGAGAGCGCACTGATCCATTAAATCGTCGAGCGCAAAAACAGCCTAAGTGATTTTTGTTTTCATGGCTGCATCTGTTATACTTGATAAATGAAACTCAGCTACGCCAAAGGGGTAACCTGCGCTAGTAATGAAACTGTTACTCGAAATGAAACCTGTCTACTATTCATCTCGCGAAGTTACCATTTTATGGCCAGTATTCTCTGAAAATATTCAGATTTATGTAGATCACGTGTGCACAACGCAAAAGAAGGCGATTCTCGAGAGATCATTTATTTCCCGCAGTCGCACTTAGTACGGGGGCATACCATGACGCCATTTGTCACAAGCACTGCCTTGATATGGCGCGCAGGATCATAATTTTCTCTACCACCACAGCATCGAGTACACCAGCGGCTGATGATATGGCTTGTCTCTCATATGCACTTAGTTATCGATCTTTGTACGCATTAAGACGGCTTTCAGTACCAATATGGACACTTTATTCGGTACGGGACAAATATCCCTGCCATTTTCTTGATGCTCATTTTGTCGGCACCCCCACTTCAAATTACCCGCGGCATACGCTGCTGAAATTTTCGATGCGACAGCGTTTACGAAACCAAAGTTTTTCACGAGGCCGATGGTAATGCACATAAAGTCACGCTAAGGGTTGCCAGTGCGCGAAGCAGTCGGTGATGCAAAAGAGAAATGTCGCAAGCTATGAAGCCATTCGCGCGCAAGGCGAATCAACGAATGTGGTATTTTTGGGATGTTTGCGAGAACGGCAGGGTTGCTCACTCCCAGCTGTCTCCACGTGTTTCGTCGAAGTTTTCAGCATGCTACATGCAAACACTCTAGCCTTGCTTTATTTGATCGTTTCACAACGCTTTTTTTTAATTTGCTGGGATAAGTCCACGGTATTGTCGGCGTAATTATCTGCCTGCATTAAGCAAAAGCCACTCCTGTTTTCCTCGTCCGTTCGAATCCGACCGCGGCGGCTGCGTTATTATGGAGGAAAAACGCTAAGGCCCCGTGTGCTGTGCGATGTCAGTGCACGTTAAAGATCCCCAGGTGGTCGAAATTGTCCCGGAGCCCTCCACTACGGCACCTCTTTCTTCCTTTCTTCTTTCACTCCCTCCTTCCCCCTCCCTTACGGAGCGGTTCAGATTTCCAACGATATATGAGACAGATACTGCGCCATTTCCTTTCCCCAATAAAACCAATGAATTAATAAAAAAAAGCATTGCGTTCGAGGGAATGGTTCCGTGTCGTCTATGGGAGTTAAAAAAAAATGACTAAGTTCTGACCAGCTGGAGAGATCCACTTCTGTTGTTAACAGTCTTACTTTGTTCACCTGCGCCTCAACGACATGAAAATTGCGAATTAAAGGGATACTGGGGAAAAATTGAAGTTGCTCAGCGTAGATGGGGTTTCGCGTTCTAATACGAAATGTACCCCTCTAACCGAAAATGAAGCTTTTGTAAGCTTCGAAAACTAAAAAAAAAACAGAGAATTACAGGTGGCGCCATCCCCGACCGATTTCAGAAGTGAACGGCATGCGTCGACAGCGATTTTTTGCGCTGATCTCAGAGGCTATAACACTTTACTACCATTTACTTCTTTGTGTTTTTTTAAGGATGTCACGAGTTTAAATCAACTGGCGGGAATGTTTTTAAATTCCGTTTTTATGCCCATAAATGCGTCTCTTGCTGTTCCACAAATGTCAGAATAGCCAGAAAGAGCCAGATAATCGATTTTTACTGAAAACATACATTGCATGGAGTTACATCCTCAGTGTCCCGCTTACGGCGCTTGCAGCTTTTAGGTGCAACCTTTTATCATCATACAAAGATACTTGCATTCTAACGTCATTTAGTTATTTAATAAAATCCCAGAACCATGCAAAACTGGTTTATTACAGAGTAAATGCCTCTGAAACCGTTCAGTTTTACGTTACGTACGTTAACAATGAGGAATATAAATGAGGAAAACCGACAACATTTCGGGACAAAGGATGAAACAAGCATTTCAATGTAAATACTTGAAGAATTTGAAGTAAATGTATTAGTGGCTTTCTTAGTTTCTGGAGTTTATCAAAAAAAGCAGCTGTCTGCATTTACATTGTCACTGTTATCAATACAGTAAATAACCACGGTCGTACTCTAAGCGCTACATACCTCTATAGTAAACAACTGTATGGAAGGCTTTCTGGCTCAGCTTTTCGTTCATAATGCTATCAACAAACATTAAACAACAAATTGTAACCAAGTTTTTTACTAAGCAAAAAAATGGCCTGGCTTAGCTTATGGTTAAGCCTAGGATGCGAAGCATACGTCGCTTGGCAAGCCGTACTTCTCGTTCTTCTCCCGTTTCCGTGGCTCTTTGTAACTTGCGCTTTGCGGTCTGGCGAGCCGCCCTCTCCCTGGCCGACATCTCGCTGCTCAACTTGACTCAACGAGTGCGTCGCCTTTTATACAATTGCGTGACGTCAGTATCTCCTAGCGGTAGGAGCGGGAGTTAGGCCGCCGGCGGAGGCTGCGCGTCCGCAAGCGAGCGCACGAGTTGAGCCCCAGCTTTCACAGCTGTTGTGACGTCATATCACGTGGTGCGCCGATGTAGGTCAAGTGGTAGCTACGCGGCCGCGCGCGGTGCAGCAAGGAAGAGCTCGGTTGTGCGGCTAGTATGCTTCGCATAAAAAAACAAAGGAGGGAGGAGCGACCGAAATCACAATCCCACGCACTCCTACACTTTCCACAGGGGGTAGTAGTTTGAATGAGCGTCTCGTGGTCCTCTCACTACGTCAAAACAACGGCGGCTTTAGCGCTGGAGAGGTGAGAGGTGGTTTCCAGTAGCCCTTTTTTCGGATTATCTACGGTACTCACAGGGAAAGGAAGGCCCTGAATCTTTCATGTTAACCAGGCGTGAAACACACTAAAACATGAATTTCGGCATTGAAACAGCGACCTCTCCTCCCAGAACATCGAAGAAAGCACGGCCGAAACAACTGCTCACCCGATTCTCTCATTTCCAGGCCGTGTGTTCGAGAGCTCTATCAAAAAGAAAGCACGAGAACGAAGCGAAGTCCCCCTCCCTTTCAAGACCTCTCTTACGCTTCTTGCCGTTCGCCCTCGCTTCCCCCTCGCAATCCTAATGACTTTTTCCGGGGAGGTCGGTGGGGCACACGAGCTCTCAGCGCTCTACGCTTTATTGGGGGCGCGCGAGTCGGTTTAAAGCCAGCCGCTTGCGCGAGCGCGCTCTCTCCTATTCGGCGCTTTTATCGCCATTTCGAGCCCCGTTCCCGGCGGACCGTCTTTTTCAATGGCCTTCTGAGTTGGCTCAAATCGCATTTCTCTGAATTGATGAAGAATGAAGGGTTTTCCTCTCCTGGCGAGCCCATTTTAATTCTTTGTCCTCCCAGCGAGCGCGCGCCTACCGTCTGCGCCTAGAACGAGGACAGACCGCGCTTTTGCAATGTCGCTGTCGTCGCCCGAGCACTCGCTGCGCCGCTAGCTTGTTCACTAGCACGAACGCACACACACACTATTCAGCGCTAGGCGGTAGCGGGCTCGACAAGAGCGCTGCCAAACTAAGAAAACAGGAGCGCCCCAAGCGGGCGGTTGCGCGGAAAGGTGGCTTAAAAAGCCTCGCTTTAGCCTATTGATTTACGACTTCAAACGTGTCGGCAGCATTCAATCAGATTATGTGTCGCTTCATTCTCGAGTCACCGAACTCATTTTTTTTTCACTTTTACTTCCAAGTGCCTTTCTTTGCCTTTGGTTCGCCAGCCTTGCTTAACCCCTTGTGTTTTTTTTTGCTTTTTTTACCTTTCCTCTCGTACTTACTTTATCCGCTAGAAGCTCATTTTGCTGAACGCGTATCGCCTAAAGCGAAAGAGGCTCGACTGTGTTGTCTTCAAATTAGTCTCATGTTTTTTGTTGCTTCTTTTCGGGTGACGGCGGGAACTTTAGCGTTGTCGTGGGGTATTATAAGCAAGAAATGCATCCACAACAGCTCCTCTCAAAGCCTTGTGCTGCGCTGATAATTTAGGCGACGGAAAATGCCTGTTGTGCAGCACGTTGCTTTCGATACGTATACGTGCATAAAAGCTCTTGCTGCCGAGGTGAAGAGAATACCGATGCGTTTTTATTATATTCTTATTGTTATCCTATTTTCTATTTCTTCATATGTGCTATCCTGAAAGCGAGGAGCTTGTTACGCCCTCTCGAAAATTTTTATCCCAGAGGCATCGAGAGCAGTAGCAGCACATGGGCAATGGGTGTAAGAACATTCGTGTTCTTTTTCTTTCATCAGTGAAGATACATCAACAAAGTTTGCTATGCATAAGAAAAGAAGTAAAGAGTCAGAAAATTCTAGAGGCACAGTTTTTGTTTAGACATATTATGCATAATTTTAAGATGTTTTTATCTGGGTGACATCTGGAATCAGGAAGATGAGAAGGAGCAGCAGTTGGAGCTTTCGAGTGTCGTGCTCTGGGGTTCTCAATCTCTCCTACAAAATTGACGCATTGTGGTTGCTACACTACCTGTTATGATTGTGAAATCGAATTTTCAATATCAAGGAGTAGAAATGCATCGATATTTAAATATTATAATTCTATAGCTGTCCAGCGAAAACTCATATCGGAACTCCGTAGTCTACCCTAGGTAGGCTGTTGAAGGGAAACGTATTGGTAGATTACAAGCAAAATACAGAATATTCAATATATACAATATATTTAAAACAGGTATTTGAGTTTTGCAAAAGTATCGTCTTCAGGTACACATTTTTTGTGTCAGTTTTATTTTCTGTTGTAATGTTTTTACACGTTTTAAGTCCTCCCCAATTCCAATGTCTCTCAATTGTGTAGCTGCATAAGTATGAAAATAACACTTCTAATTTTAGGAATTATTCTAGTTAGGAATTTATGGAAGAAAAACGGATTAAGTACTATATTTAAGAGCCTCTAGCCTCGAACTTAAGTTACGAAAAGGAGCGACGCATCATCATAAGCGTAATTTTTACAGGAAAGGCAAAAAAAAAACACTTCGTTTAGTATATCCAGAAGGGCACCCAAGCGGCAGAACCTTATTCTTCAGCCCGCTATGTGCCTGTGTTCATTGTAGTCTGCCAATTTGCCAGGAGGTTCGCACATACTTCAAGTTCGAGGACGCTGTCACGTCATTGAAGTAATTCAACTACTTGATCATGGCCCTCAGTTCTCTCAAACCACTTCCTAATGGTTTATTAACCTTTTCTGGTCGAAAAAAAAACGTTCATTTTGATCTCCAAGGCAGGCTTGCGCTCACAGTGACAGAAAACGGCAAGCAGTGTGATCTAGCGGACAATCAGGGAGATCTTACACGATTATGAAATACGAACTGAATAGTTGCAAAAATGGTCGTTTCAGACATAGGGAAGCGATTTTTTGTTCTATCTAGCCGCACAAATGAATACAAAAGCAATATCAGGATGCTGCTACGCAGCACTTTTGCTGGTAACATAGTTTCGGTGGTGCTATGAGTAATGCACGAGTAGTGTTAAGATTTAGAGTAGGCGTAATACTAGCGTTGTATTGTCCTTGAGCGTATTGCCTCATTAGGAGTACATCCGCCGCGGCGGCTCGTGATGGCCCTCGGCTGCTTAGCCCAACGTCGCGGGATCGAATCCGGGCCACAGCGGCCGCATTTCAGTAAAGGCGAAATGCAAACATGTTTATGCGGTGCACGATATAAGTGGTGGTCAAAGAACTCCAAGAGGCCTAAATTAATTCGGAGCACTCCACTAAGGCCTCTCCTATAGCCCGTGTGCACCTCTGGGATGTTACATCCTCCAGCAACGCCAGGCACTTTCCAGAATCTTTCTTTTACGACTTGTGTTTTCTTCGTTATTCTTTTACTTGCAATAGACGAAATGCTTACTACTGCAAAACTGGCTTACAGCATAGAGTAAGCCTCACACTTCCCATGCACCTTAAGGAACATCCACGACCAGCGTTCTCAACAATTGCAACACATAGCTCATTCCGATTTGTTTTGTTTTATTTCTCATTCAGTCATCTAATAGCAGAAGTATAATATTAGTCCGCTAGTATATACTCACATCTGTGTAGCCGCCGCGGTGGCTGAGTGGTTACGGCGCTCGGCTGCCGGCCCGAAAGACGCGGGTTCGATCCCGGCCATGGCGGTCGAATTTCGATGGAGGCGAAATTCTAGAGGCCAGTGTTATGTGCGATGTCAGTGCACGTTAAAGAACCCCAGGTGGTCGAAATTTCCGGAGCCCTTCACTACTATATCTCTCATAGCCTGAGTCGCCTTGGGACGTTAAACCCCGATAAACCAATCCAAACCAATCACATCTGTGTAATTTATTTTCCGGAGCCATAAAATTATTTCGCCCATACGAGGGCCTTTCTAATTAGGTCGTTGCATGTGAGTCCATATAAAGGTGAGAAAAATCAGACTTTTATCGTATTTGTGTTTGTTATAACAGGCAAAATGAAGCTGGAAGTACCATTCTGAGATATTTGAAGTTGAAGGCAAATACAAAAATTCAGTTCAGGTGTTTGGCGAACAGAGCACAAACCGAAACATCTGTTTAGTAGCCACTATTTACGTAGTACGCACTAGTTCCAATTTTCAGTTTGCCTATTATTTTACTTCTGTGGCTTCAGTTGTGATCTGTTCAATATATCTGCTAATAAAATACTCGACGCGCGAATATCACGATGTATCCTCCCGGTGACATCCCAGATACTTAGCGACATCACCGCGGATACCGACTGTTAAAGGCGCATTGAGGACTAATTAATGTTGCTCTGTATCCGTAGACTGCAGCATTCTAACCGAAAAGAGACCACTCTCGCCAAAAACGACGCTTCTATAAGTTAGAAAAGAAAAGAAAGGAAACACAGTTCTCGCCATCACCGGCAGATTCCGTTTGTAAACTGCATGTGTCGACAGTTAATTTTGGGTACGGATCCCATAGGCTATTCTATACCTCAGCAATACTTCAAGCTGGGCCTGCTCATGTATAGTTGCCAGCAGGATCTTTGCAGCGGAACAGGACGACACAAAGAGAGGCTAGAGAGAGATAAGGTTGTGGGGCTGTGCATCATCTCTGTGAGCCCTTCTCGGGGAAGAAGTCACGGGTATAAATCGAGTGCACGGAAATGATTAAATTCAGTTTCCTCAGCTATAAATTTACAAATGTTACAAACACGTTAATGTTACAAACGTTAGCATACCCAGAAAGAACCGTAAAATCGATTTTCACTCAGAAAAACGTTTGGATGAAGTAGTCATCAGTATCTCATTAAATTCGGTCATAGTGAGATCCCTGAATGCAAGCACTGGGTCTAACGTAGTAATTGCAATATGTGTATTCTAAGCAAATTATTAGTGTTTGCGTGCTCCCAGAAGATGTGGTTAAGTGATTTGTTGGCGTTTTCAGTTCGCCCATCGAGACGCATCTCCAGATCGTCTGGCTGTTTGCAAGATGATGTAAAACAAGTTATATAGCGTGAAGAACTAATTTGCGAGGACACAAGTGCACCAACAGGTGGTTCTTCTTCGGGGTTTTTTATGCACACTAAGTATCGGGAGGGGAGGGGGGGTGCGTCGGTAAACAAATGGAAGTATATGGCCTAAGTAGCCTTACTAAGGTTTTGTGGGTCTGCAATGTAAAGCCATGGGAAAACATTCAAAATAATCACAGAGGACTGACGAAATCACGTTTGTCACACGAAGTAAGGAGAGCACATAGCAAAACGTGCCAGGGTTCAATAATTCGTACCATTTATATTTTCACGTTGCGTGACTGCTGTTAGAAAACAAGCTGAGGTCATGAAAATTGCTAATGATCATTTCGAAATTTTTTTTACAGTAGAAATGCGACTGAAGGAGAACCCCAACGAAATCAGTCATGCTCGCTTGTTTTTGCAAACGAGGTTACTAAGGGGGAAAATATTGCGAGTTACTAATTAATATTAAGGCACGTTTTGGCATCAGATATCTGCAGAAAGCAATATATAGTCTTTTATTTTTAATTTTAGCGTATCGTGTGCAAATAACAGAACCAATTAAATTAAGTGATCTGTACGCATAGCACCAGCAGGTTGACTCCCAAACGTTGGCGCTACTAAACTGCTGTTTTATGCAGAAATTTCTCTCTCCCTCCTACGCCAGGCATACACGACTATCGAGAAACACTGCTCGCATCAGCTTGTTTCGAGACGCCTCGCGGGAGCGTTCGCGCGGTACAGATTGATGTCAGCCCCGGATCGCACGCACACACACTTCCGAGAATTCTCCTATAACAAGCAAAGGCATACGCTGTTCTGTTCTCTCTCTTTTTTGCATTTTTGTATCTTCCATTACGCACGCTTTCCTTTCTTCTGGTCGGCCAAGCCAAGATTAGAAAGGCCGGCCCTTCCAGATCCAGTTGCGGCCTGTTTTGCAGTGCTAGCGCTCATACGGGCTTCAGCCGAATCCTCTGGACGCCGCGGCACATATTGCTGTCGCGGCCGGCCCGGCCGGCCGATACAACCAAGGAGGCTAGGCTAGCGCTGGTCCACGAGAGACGCCTCAGCAGAGCGGGGGGAATTTCGGGATTACATGCGACGAAAAGAAGGCCGGCGGATGCGGCACTAACCGAACAGCTGCAGCAGCTAAACAGAACAACACAAGAAACAACGAAAATCTGGTGACGAAAATCAGAGCGAGCAGTTGACGGGGGCGGAAGATACGCGTCCTTCCACGTCCTCCCGTGTTCTCAATAAGCGTTTTCGCCGCTTACGCGGCTGCCGCTACCACCGACTCCGCCGAGGGCGCGAGCTGGGGCTGCTGCCAATCGTAGGGACCGTTTGTTACGGGGACACCCGTGGGAAATCACGCTGAAAGCGCGGGATTACGGTGCCTGCAATTAATCCGCACGTCTTTTCAGATAGCACCCTCCGCTTCCCCCTTTGCTCCCTCCCTTTTTGTCATCTTATTCTTTCTCGGTACGCCAGCATCATTCGCGTATGTTTTTCTGCTTTTGTGAACACCGAATGAAGATGTCGAGAGGGTGGCGCTCCTGCGCACAGACGCCTGTTCAGAAAAAAACAAGCGAGGAAGTGGAGAGCATAGCGTTTGCTAAGGAATTTGGGCAGCTTGAGCTTCGAGTGAGTGATAAGGCACAGAATGCTTACAGGCCCGGCAAACTGGGTTCCAGCCAAGCTCGCGCTGTGTATCTGAAGTTTTCGAACTGCCCGTCCAAACGCCGCCGCGTTTGCGGTCATCGGTTAGAAACAACTAGGCAAAGAGCAGCCGCTGCTCAAGACAGGAGCCGTACCTTCAACCTTGGTCTTTCAGAGCGACGCTCTGCACTCCATGCTGTTTTGTAGAGTGCGCTGTACATTACCGCTAAGAATAATAATGATAAAAAATAGTTATACCATAGGCGTTATAGCAATAAATCGCACAATTTATACGGGCCACTGAGCAAGGCGATAATCACGCATCGAATAAACAGAGTGATTGTGGGATCCCAGCTGCAACCTCTAGCTCTTTGGTACTTACTTTAATTTGCTGCTCGTTAATCATAATATTACTTGACGCAAGCAGCACGACGTGCCATTCCTGCCTATAGGTTTAGTTGTCACGCTATGCAGTGAAATTACTATCAAGCTATTTATATCAGGGCAGTGTGCTACCAACGACGAGTCGTTGATTAACTCGTACTGGATTACGTGTACTAATATGTGGTGCCTTAAAATTCAGTCTTTACCTTCAGAGCCATCTTGCCCATCAAACAACTGATTATAGGTCTGTTGCGTTTTACGATTGCCTTATTCCTAATGGGCGGCTCATTTTTCGACAATATTGTCATGTTTTCAGCAGATTTTGTGAATCATGGTTACACGCAATGAATGCCAGAGTGGCAAGCGGGATTCTTTCATAACGAAGTGCTATGCAATGCTGCCAATGAGGTTTTATGCCATTTTATGCGTATCTTGAATCACGGGAAGCGATGTGATTGGTGAATCGGTCGTCGACGTAGTTGTTACCGACCGTTCGCATGGGAATTCCAGCCCAACCCTGATATACCTTCGCTGTCGCTTGGTGGATAGGGACTTTCAGTTGGCGCCCACGACCTGAGCAGTGGGAGGCCGTTCTATCCAGCTGAAGGATAGATGACGAAAGACAGCTGGTTCAGCGGGTGCAGCAAACAGCTAAGGGCGCAGGAGCTCTTGACAAAGGACCCCTCCCAGCTCATGGGGTGCAAAGCTGTTTACTCAATAAAGTTTGCCACCACCATTATCACCGCCGAGCGCTGTAGTCACATTAAAGCCAGAGTTCTATTCCTTCGTGTGGGATCCTCGAGTCTGCCGTGGACAGCATACCTCAATGAAAGCACCGATCAATCGAATGACGGTCAACGCAGTAGCGAAATTCGATTCGGATCTTCTTACCTGCGACTTGTCTCTACGCAAAATTGAGTGCACAGAAATGTCTACGCACCATTTTGCACATTTATTTTTATTCCGAATGCGCATTCAGTAATCCAAGGTGGTCAAGATTACGTAGAACCTGCACTACGTCGTCCCCAGTCGCCAAAGGTGTAGTATGAAGACGTGAGAAATGAAATTGAGTTTAGCGGAAAGGAAATGGCGCAGTATCTGTCTCACATCTCGGCTGACACCTGAACCGAGCCGTAAGGGAAGGGATAAAGGAGGGAGTGAAAGAAGAGAGGAAGAAAGAGGTGACGTAGTGGAGGGCTCCGGAATAATTTCGACCACCTGGGGATCTTTAACGTTCCCTGACATCGCGCAGTCCACGGGCGCCTTTTTTGCTTTTTGTTACCTTTAAACATCAGCTTTAACAGCTTACAATAATTTCAACGCGATCATTTCATTGACCTCATCCGCTCTACACTCTGCGGTTTTTCAAGTGGGAGCGTCAGACACGCGTCCGCATATCCTCGCATAAACAACCAGCCGATCTCGCGGGCTACGTGATTCACTTGTGCAGCGCACACACGCACGCAGCCTGGCCGCTCGGCATCCTTCTCCCTCCTCTTCCCCTTCCCTCAGCCAGCGGGGGGTCTCAATCACCGCCAGCGCAATGCAGCGCGTTGGTTGCAGTCCTCGCGTTCGACGTCGAGCCGAAACACGGGCCGCATGAACGCTTTTTCCGAGCGGATTCCCTCGGTTTCCCCTTTGATTTTTTTGTCTCGTTATTCCAGGTTACGCTGTGTGCGAAAGAGAGTCCCTTTGTTCGTGCACGGCAGCGTGGCAGCTCCTTCAGAGTTTCGGCCTGATGACGTCGAGCACGCATGCCCGCTGCACAGCGGCGTCGGCGGCGACTCATTTCCTAAAGAGGCTCTTCGCGGCAGTGCGGGGGGGTTTTGGGGAAAAGAGTTGATTTAGGCCTCGAATCTCGCTGAACTAACGCGTGCGTTTATCAGCGCTCGGAACGAAATACCGCCGCCGATCTGAACGCAGCCGGCAACAGGCTCCGCTACTATACGGACCACGGACTGCGCTTCGAGGGAGCGGCGTGTATGAAGAGGCGGCCGGGAATTCGCTCCTCTGCTAGCATCTAAGAAGCGCACTTAGTGAGAGCCCGCAGTTAGCGCGTCTCTGTACGGAACGAGTTAACGTCGCAGGCGCCCGAATAAGGCACGGAAGCTTTCGAATTGCCTAACAATAGCCGCGTTTACATGAATGCCACAGAAGTCAACTCCAGTACCATTTTTGAGGGAAAAAAATTGGCAGTGGCTTAGCTCCGCTATGCCAGGATATACGTAGTGGGAGGTACGTTTCCCTGGCTGAGCTTGTGGTTGTCACTGTATATTTAGCAATGAGAGGCATTGGGTATGCACATCTTCTATTCATTTTGCTTGACAGAGACGAAGACTGCCCGATGACCTGTGAAGTAGCACGCATGAGTCTCAATTTTGTCTATACAGTATTTCGACTTGGTTGAGTCTCTTTTGTATACAAGCTCTGTAGTAGTTCCCCATTGTGTAGTCTGGACGTGTCGGTTCGAAGCTAACTTAAAGTCAAACTTTTCTTTCATACACTGAGTAAAAGAGAGTCCTGTGTCCTGTTGAAATCACCCAAACTCACACACAACTGTGAAACCGTGCCGTAGGATGGTATACACGTAGCAACCACATCAATCGTGTGCTTGACAGATGTTCCCGGTGCCACGTAGACTCCTTGGATGATAGTGCCGCTCTCCAGAAGGCGAACGCAGCAGGCTTCACCATTATGCACATTCCACAAACACTCGCCACAGTCTCATCCAGCCATTCTGGAAATGCCAAACGTAAAGTGTCATAGATTGCAATACTCACTGGTGTGAAGTCCTTTTGGTGCCACAGTCTGTTGCACACACTACACATGTGTCCAAACGGAATGTTCACAGAGTCTGCTTCAAATGTCCGGGTCGCAGATGCACGTTCGGAAACTCGAATGGTGTGGTCATTTACACGACGGGCCTTCACATCCTCTTCGGTTGGTTCCCGTTGACTGACGCCTTCCGTAGGCTCCATCTCGGTGGTTATGCGCCGCATATTTCGCTCGGCAGTCTTGCGTCTCCATTTGTCAAGGCGTTCCTCCCTCTGTTCGGGCGTCTCCGCTGCTCTCTTCGCCTTCTGACACTCATTCTCTCTTTGTTGAGTAGCCAACTGCCAGGCGACAACATCAGGATCAGAAGAGTTCATGTTATTTTGTATATACCGCCGTTTAGCAGCGGCTGGGCTCTCCTTCTGTGCTTCCATATCAAGCGTTTCGATACAGCCGCCGATTACATCTCCGTCTTTTATAAGCAATGCTGCGCATACGACGACGCGCGGTTCGGGTGATAGAGCGGCGTGACTGACTGACTGAAAACTTTATTTTCAAAATATATACAGGGAGCTAGTGGAGCGGTCCTTTAGGGTCCGTTCCTTGCAAACGCTAGGTGGGCTGCTCATTGCAGCAGCCCATTGGCGGTAGCTGCTGCTCGGGCGCGCCCGACCAGGGCCTTTTGGCTCGCCAGGTCAGAGCAGCCGAGCAGGGCCGCCTCCCAGTCCTCCCGAGCAGGGTTGGGGATAGGGGGAAGATGCGGGGTTGATTGGCATGCCCACACCATGTGGTAAATGTCCGAAGACTTTTCCCTGCAGTGCGGGCACTCCCCTGTGCACGCAGGGTCGAAAAGTTTGATTACTGCCGGGCACAGAAGTGTTTTAGTATAAAGGCGAAGGAGTAAGTGTTCCTCCGCCTTCGTGAGGCCCTTGCAGGGCTTAGGAAAGATTGCGTGGCCGAATTGGTAATACTGGATGATTTCCTTGAAGGCAAAAGCCGGATTAAGGTCGGAGTTTGCATCGGGGGGAGGCGAGGGTGATGCCCGGAGAGTGAGCGCGGGCAGCGGCGTCGGCCGCTTCGTTGCCCTCGAGACCCGTGTGCGCGGGAGTCCATACTATTGTGCGGGACGCGGGAGCCCCGGGATAATTACTATGTTGAAGAATTCGGTATGCCAAATAGGGAATAAAGCCCCTTTCTATGTTCCTGCAGGATCCCCGCGAGTCTGTAACGATGACCCGCGAGTCCTGATCGGCGGCGGCGAGCGCGATTGCCACCTCTTCCGCATGACTAATGTCTTGAGCTTTGAACGTAAGGCTGTTCACTGCTGTGTTTTGGTGGACGACTGCGGCTGTGTACCAACCCCCATGATGTGGGCCGGTGGCGTCCACGTAAAATACTCCGTGTTTGTTTCCATAATAGCGTGCCAAGGCTTCCGCCCGTGCGAGGCGCCGGCCACTATGGTCGTCTCGTGTCATGTTGGCCGGAAGAGGGCGTACGTGCAGGGCGTATCTCCAGATCTCGGGGGTGCGCACGCGCTCTTCCGTTAGTGTTGGATGGTGGATGTGAAGTCGGGCAAGCAGGCGGCGACCCGACGGCGTCTTTGAGAGTCTTGTGTAGTGGTTTGTCAAGTGTGCTTCTCGGAGCTCCACGAAGGTGTTGACCATCCCCAAGCCCAGGAGGCGCTGGTTGGACGTGGTGACCGGGAGATCGAGAGCACGCTTGTAAGTCTTACGGAGAACCACCTCAAGGGCTTTCTCGTCACATTTGCGAAGGTGGAGGTAAGAAGCCGAGTACAAGACTCAACTGGTTATGAATGCGTGCGCCAGCCGCAAGGCATCTTTGCACCGTAACTTACGCGGTTATTGGAAACCCGGCGGATCATGCGGCCCACCTGGTCTCCCACCTTGCGCAATTTGGCCAGTGTTGTGTCGACACGGCGGTGCTTATTGATAAAGAGACCCAGTACTCTGATCTCCGCGTGTTCTGGGATGGGTCCGCTCGCTAGGGACAGTTCGATTTTGGTAGTGCACTTCGGCGAGGGTCGAACGTGCACAAATTCCGATTTGGCCGGAGAGCATTCAAGGCCGCAGCGGCGGGCGTAAGCGTCCACAATCTCCGCCGCTTGCTGCATGTTGGCTTCAATGTCTCCTACCGATCCGTGCTTTTCCCAGATGGTGATGTCGTCGGCATATAGCGCGTCCTTGAAGGTATTGGTGAGCTCTACCAAAATACGGAAAGGGACGAACACACACACAAGACAAGGTATTTTGGTAGCGCTCACCAATACCTTCAAGGATGCATTTCCAACTAGCCCCAGATATAGCGCGTGCTGTATGCCCTCGACACTTTCCAACTGCGCCGGAAGTTTCATCATTGCCAAATTGAATAGTAGAGGTGAGAGGACCGCGCCCTGCGGGGTACCTCTCGTACCTAATTGGTAGGGGCCGTGTTCTTCATCTTGTATCTGGATATACGATTGCCGGTCGGAGAGAAATTGCCTAATGTACTGAAACGTGTTGTGTCCACAGTTGGTTTGTGAGAGGTGCGTCAGAATTATGTCGTGTGTTACATTGTCGAAAGCCCCCTTCAAATCGAGGGCGAGTACTACCTTGTCATTAAGGGGATATTCGACGGAATTCAGAATTTCGCGGTCTAGTTGAAGCAGGACATCCTGTGCGGACCGGTGCGGGGGGAACCCGAACAAAGTGTCTGCGAATACATTTTGGTTTTCCAAAAACTCGGACAGCCTGTCTCGCACCATAGTCTCCATCAGCTTTCCCGCACAAGACGTGAGGGAGATGGGGCGGAGGTTGTCCGTGTTTATGGTTTTGCCGGCTTTAGGAATGAAGGTGACAAGGGCGGTCTTCTATTCGATTAGGAGGGGTGCCTCACCTTGCCAGATTGAGTTATATATGCGAAGAGTGTCTCGTAGGCCGGGTCGGGAAGGTTGGCAAGTAATTTCACAGTTATTTTGTCTCTTCCCGGCGCCGTTCCTCGTTTCATTTTACTCAAGGCCGCCTTCAGGTCGTGGAGCCGGAACGGTTGATCCAGCTCCGCGTTCTCAGAACCTGCATACGAGTACGCTGGCTCTCGGGGGTCCTTTTGGATGCAGAGGTATTGATCGCGTAGTTTCCATGCTAATTTAGAGGTATCTCCGTCGAAGCTACGGATAGCCCGTTGGAGATGTTGTTGTGTCTCGGCTCTGGTTTTAGTCGGATCGATCAAGGCGCGAAAGAGACGCCAAGTGCTCCGGCTAGACATATGTCTAGCGGCCGTGTTGCACCGGTCCACCCAATTCGAGTCGGCGAGCTGTGCCGCGTAATCAGCCGATCGCTGGGTGAGCTCGGCGATGCGAATTTTGAGCTTCCGATTATGTTTTTGGCGGCGCCATCTGCGGACGAGGCTGCGCCGCGCCTCCCAGATGTGCAGGAGGTGGTTGTCCACCTCCGGCGTGGCCTCCGATAGTTGAACTTGAGTTTCTACCGAACGAAGGTGTGTAACCAATTCCTGTGACCACGCGTGGTAGCCTTGTTCGTGAATAGAGGCCGAATTAGCGTAGGTCTGCCGTAACTTTGTCCAGTCGGGTAGGCGTGCTTGGGCGTGGGATCTTGCCAGTGGTTTAGTTCTGACGCTGGTGTTGAGTATGCAGTGGTCACTGCCGAGGGTTTCCTCGGTGTTGGCCCATTCTGCGTGTCTTATGTTTTTGGTGAAGGTAAGGTCCGGACACGTGTCCCGAGTCACGGAGTAACCCACCCGCGTTGGATGTGCAGGGTCGGTGTGAAGGGTCAGGCCCAGCGTGGACGCAAGTTCCGCTAGCTTGCGGCCGCGCTTCTCTTCACGCACGTACCCCCAGAGTGTGCTTTGAGCGTTGAAGTCCCCCACGATCACCAGGGGGTCACTGCCCGCAGCCTTCAGGGCGCGACTGAAGAGGGCTGCGAAAGTTACATTTTTTATCTTGGGAGAACAATAGATGTTAAGTATATGCAAGGGTGCATTTTTTTTTCTTAAGCGAAAATAGAGTGACCACCACATAGGAATGTGCAGCATTGAGGTCCAAGTCAACCAAGTTGGCTGTATAATTTTTGTGCACGCAGATACAGGAAGAGGAGTCCTGCTGGAACGTAGCATAATTTGTAAGGGTTGCGCCGCTACCTGGCTCCTGAAGGGCAACCACCGCAGGAAGTGAATCAAATGTTGACAGGAAAAGCCGGAGGTTCGCCCACTTGGCACGGGAACAGAAACCGCGGCAGTTCCACTGGGTGATTAGGATGGGGGTGGCCGAATTGGTATGAGGAGAGCGCCTAATTTGAGGCCTGTCCGCCATGGCCAGTTAGGTGAGATGTCGACTGTGGGGACGCTGCTCCGGAGCCACCACTCGCGGTGAGGGGGCCATCCTCTATTCCGGAGAGCGAGCAGCTGTCGTCGTCTTCTGCTAAAGTTTCCATGGCGTGACGCATTTTGGGATAGCGGCCAGACACGCCTGTGATGAGACCGCCGACTCGTCGGACGCCACGCGAAGATTGTGCGATGTGCTGTGCGACTATAGTGGGTACAATTTCGGTCATTTTGGCGATAGCGGAGGTGACTGCCGCGGAAATTTGACTTTCTAGGGCACTGAAACGGGCGTCCACGCGGGCCTCTAGACGGGCCTCAAGTGCAGCATCCGCGTTCAGTGCGGCGTTCGGTGCCGCGGGCTCACTCTCCATTGTCTCGGTAGCGGGACAAGAGGGGGGAGTGATAGGCTGTTTTGATTGCGATTCTAGGAGCGTAATTTTCTCGAGCAGCATCTCAATTTTGCCCTCAAGAGCTGCTATTTTGGTTTGCTCGGCACTGCGTGCCGCAGGGGGGCAGGAGGGAGGGAAGGAGGAGGCAGCCCTGTCCGTACCGCTCACTTGCGTTCCATGTTTCACGGCGTTGACCCAGGCCCTGGTCTTGTCGTGTAGTGGCGCTGTCGACTGCTTTCCAGTGTCGCCATGTGGTGGCGGCTTCGTCGACGGGCGCTTGCCTGCTCCTCCGGTTGGTTTCTCCGGCTTCTCGGTGTTGTTGTCCCGGCTTGGTAACTCACTGGGGCAGTCAAGATGGCGGCTCTTCTTCTTGGCAGCAATTTTCTTTGTGGTGGTCATCTTGTGCTTGCGGAATTTTGCCGCACACTCCCGCGAGTTAGTGGCGTGTGCACCGGCACAAACCGGGCACCGCGGCACACATTCGTGAGGGGCCCGCACCCCCTCCTGAAGCGGGGCCTCTTGCCCACACAGACCGCACGTGCTCGGCTGCGTGTTGGGACAAGCATCCACTCGGTGGCCAACTGCCCCACACAGGCCGCAGGCCGGGATCGTACGGTAGCCGCAAGCCGGGATCGTACGGTAGTAGTTTTGCACAGGGATGAGCATGTTCTCGTAGTGAACAAAACGCGGTTTTTCCCTCCCGGTGAAGGTGATCTGAGCTTTGTTAGAGGAGCCGAATTTCCTAACCTCGGCGATGGTGCCTGCCCTCCACTGCACCTGCTTCCGAAGCGATTCCGTAGTGTCCGAGTTGCTGACGGTGATGACGCCATGGCATACATCGCCCCCGTCTTGTCGAAGGTATCCGTGGAGTGGAATATTCCCATGCTCGGTGTTAATGGAGATGTCCCCGAGGAGCCGATCAGCCGCCGCCGGATTCGGGGTGTAAATCACAATGAGGTTTTGTTCACGGGATGGTAAAACCGTAACAGACCTTGCTACCTCGGGCCCGAGGTAGGCCGTAATGGCAGCGCCGTAGCGATTCTCTGAAAAGGCTTGGTGCAGCGACATATGTTTGCATGGCTTGAGCACAACCACGAAGTCGTCTGGTCCCGGTCTTGGGAGTCGGCGAGGCTTCCAGTTAGGACGGTCCTTGCCTTTGCTTCCTGCAGCGCGCGAAGCAGGAGGCTGCGTCTTGCCATCCGGTGTGCTGGAGGCCGGGGCAGCGATGGACGCCGCAAGCTTGGCTTGAACGATCGAGCCACCGCGCGTCGGCGTGGAACGACGACGCCGTTAGGCCAAACTGCGTCGCCCGGGTGTAAATCAGCCGTGGAATTAGAAAACTTGGGCCCACCTGGCGAAATTTGGAGTCCACGTAGTCCAGATTGCTCTCTGCGTCGAAAGGCGTCGGTCTTGTAGGGGTGAAGAAGGTTTAACCGTGGCTCCAGCCGAAAAACGACGGAGTAATAATAATAATAATTGGTTTTTTGGGGAAAGGAAATGGCGCAGTATCTGTCTCATATATCTTTGGACACCTGAACTGCACCGTAAGGGAAGGGATAAAGGAGGGAGTGAAAGAAGAAAGGAAGAATAGGTGCCGTAGTGGAGGGCTCCGGAATAATTTCGACCACCTGGGGATCTTTAACGTGCACTGACATCGTACAGCACACGGGCGCCTTAGCGTTTTTCCTCCATAAAAACGCAGCCGCCGCGGTCGGGTTCGAACCCGGGAACTCCGGATCAGTAGTCGAGCGCCCTAACCACTGAGCCACCGCGGCGGGGCAACGACGGAGCCGACACCGTGCGTTTGTAGCCAGTTCTATAGTTCTGTTTTCTTCAGCGGCGTGCGGCGAGGCGGTGGTGACGAACGCGGCGCAGCTGTGGGATCTCTCTGGTTACGGTAGTATCGGCGCATGCGCACAACTGCTCATCCGCGTGACGTCACATTCAACTTGACGGTGAAGCGGGCGCGCGGCCGCGGCGATGGCGGCGCCGAAGCGCGCGGCGCACCCACTGCTCCTCTCCAGTTGCCATGGTAACGCCGCATGCGCACAACTGTCCTCCCCCATGTACCACCAAACGCTTGGCTGGTAGCCTAGTGTAGTAAGTGTTTATTGATAAAAATAATAATAAAAAGGAAGTTAAAAGATTTTTGCTCACCCCGGCATCTGCCATCACTCTGTCGGCGGCACCTGAGTTGAGGCAGCGGAAATAAAGGATATAAAGCAGTATGAAGAAGACAAATGAAAGAGGTGAGGGGACCGCAAGAAAGGACATAGGGAGTGGTCATATATACACTATTTACCAAGAGTCAAAATAAAGTTGTCCAGGTCGTACGCGTGTACAGTCAATGAGAAAAAAATAAAATAAAAATTAAAACACATGCTCATAACACTTTGCACACAACAGCTGGGGTGGGGCGCCCAGCTGTTAAGCATCCGAGGTAGTACACGAGGAGTGTTCTGTCACAGCGCATCACTACCTGGCGCAGAACAGACGGGACGTCAAGCACGTCTGTTCGAGACATGGACAGAGGCTCATCATTGTTCGCTCACGGGGGCGCGCACTGCCCTGCGGCCACAATAGTGTCTTGAGCGAGTCTGGGAGTAAGCCCAGCTCTCTGTAGGCCGCGAGCATATCGCGACGAGCACCAGCGAACGCGGTACAGCGAAGGAGCAGGTGCTCCAGTGCCTTCACTGCACCGCATCCAACACACACATCACTCGTCGCGAGTCCGTGACGCACCCGTCGGTCCCCGTGCCACACGCAGCCGATGAGCGCGCGGAGATCATTGCGCGTTGTGACCGCGAAAGAGCGCGGCAGCTGTTGATGCTGGCGATGCGGTCACCTCCGGCGATGCGTGGGTCTGGGTGCTGCTTTCGGAGATGTTCGTGAATGACCGCACGCACGTCCTCCAGCGCAAGGGGGAGATCACGTGGCGGTAGCTGGTGTGCGGCGGTCGCGAGTTCGTTGGCCTCCTCGTTTCCGGTGATGCCGCAGTGGCCGGGCACCCACTATACATAAACAACGCATCCTTGCTGAGCCAAGCACTCGATGCTTGCGCGGATGTCGCGCACTAGTGGGGTACTACGGCCGTTGCACTGCAGGCGGGTGAGGGCGGCGCGGGAGCCGCACAGCAGAGCACTCCTGGGTGGCGGAGGGACGATGGAGAGCAGCAGGTCCAATCCCAGCTGGATCCCCATCAGCTCCTCCGTGATGGAGGAGCCCAAGAAAGTTGCGTGTTGCGGGCTGTGCAGTCGCAGGGCGGGTATGGTAGCCGCCGCTGCGAAGGAGCGGCTCTCGCGGACCACTGAGACGTCGGTGTACACGAGGAGATGGTCCTGAAGCTCCTCGTGTATGACGGCTCTGGTCAGCTGCTGCACAGCGCGCAGGGGTGTACTCCGCTTTCCCGCGATGCCGACGATTTGTCGCTGTAGCTCCGAGGCAGCAGGCCAGGGTGGGCAGGGGCCATAGGGGTGGGGGGGGGGGGGTGGCTTCTGTGAGGCGCTCGTATTCCTGCAGCGCCGCACCCATTCGTGAGCGTGGGTGCGTGCGCATCCGCTGCAGGAGCGAGCCGCCGTCCGGTGCGCGATGGAGCCGGTCGATGTGATGCAGTGCCCTGCGCGCTGCTTGGAGCATTAGGGGCCACGCTCCTGCCTTGGCCAGTGTTGCGGCGCACTGGTTGCAAATTGGTTTTTGGGGAAAGGAAATGGCGCAGTATATGTCTCACATCTCGGCGGACACCTGAACCGCGCCGTAAGGGAGGGAATAAAGGAGGGCCTTTTGAGGGAAAGACCATGTTTTGAGAAGGAAAGGCTTGACTTGTCCTCTACTCTCTTTCTGGATTTTTTTCCACTTCCCCTCGAAAATGGGACTGGAGTCAGCTTCTGTCGCATTCATGTAAACGCGTCTAATTTATCAAATCGCCGAATAGTCAAATCCACTCACCGTGGAGGCTCAGTGGGTAGGGCGCTCGGCTACTGATCCGGAGTTCCCGGGTTCGAACCCGACCGCGGCGGCTGCGTTTTTATGGAGGAAAAACGCTAAGGCGCCCGTGTGCTGTGCGATGTCAGTGCACGTTAAAGATCCCCAATAAATATAATAATAATTGGTTTTTGGGGAAAGGAAATGGCATAGTATCTTTCTCATATATCGGCGGGCACCTGAACCGCGCCATAAGGGAAGCGATAAAGGAGGTAGTGAAAGAAGAAAGGAAGAAAGAGGTGCCGTAGTGGAGAACTCCGGAATAATTTCGACCACCTGGGGATCTTTAACGTGCACTGACATCGCACAGCACACGGGCGCCTTAGCGTTTTGCCTCGATAAAAACGCAGCCGCCGCGGTCGGGTTAGAACCCGGGAACTCCGGATCAATAGCCGAGCGCCCTAACCACTGAACCACCGCGGCGGGTCAAAAGATCCCCAGGACGTCGAAATTATTCCGGAGCCCTCCACTACGGCACCTCTTTATTCCTTTCTTCTTTCACTTCCTTCTTAATCCCTTCCCTTACGGCGCAGTTCAGGTGTCCAACCATATACGAGACAGATACTGCGCGATTTCCTTTCCCCTCAAAACCAATTATTATTATACTGCGCCATTTTCTTTCCCCCAAAACCAATTATTATTAATTAATTCCGGAGGCCTCCACTACGGCACCTTTTTCTTCCTTTCTTCTTTCACTCCCTCCTTTATTCCTTCCCTTAACGCGCGGTTCAGCTGTCCGCCGATATGTGAGACAGATACTGCGCTATTTCCTCCCTCCCCCCCCCCCCAAAAAAAAAAAGAAAAGCGAATAGTCAAACGCTGCGAGCGAGAATTATTTTTAATTTGAAAGGAGGCATTTTTTGCGAGCTTGTCTAAACCGCCGACGGAGACGGAGCAAGGGCGAATAAAGGTTACAAAGGATTAGCATGTAAAACAGTTAAAGAAAATAAAATTTTGTGAAAGAAATAAAATTGCGACTGCGGAATTACCGATACATGCTTAGTGGGGTTACACACAAGTTTTATAGTTCGTCGCGACCATTGAATCAAAGATGGAGAAACTAAAAGTCCTTGGCATAGCGCTGGTGCGAAGAGGGAAAGGAATCTATGCGCATTTCTTTGTGAGTGGCATACAGTCGCATGCATCTGTAATAAATTTGTACCATGTTTTCTCCTCTACATATAGGCGAGACATTTTCAAGATCAGATTGTCGTTTTTGTGGGATCTAGATGCATAATTAGAAGTAAGCTGGTCAGTATCACACGATTGTGAATACAATAGGTGCCCAATACTAAGAATAGGTTGTTTTCGCAGAAATACATGGTGAGAAATGTTCAGGTAGCTCCAATACGAAAAGGAACAGAATATCTGCATTCGGCTGCTCATTAATTCATCCAAAAGTACAAGTTAAAAGCACATATTTTCTCATGGTGTAAATAATTTTCCTATTGACGGATGATTCCCATGATACACTATCAGCCTGAGCGTAGAAGTAGTAACAGGATCCTGTCTTGAGTGTGAAAGCTGGCTGTTCCTCAATTGTCATATCTTAGCTACTTGTACGTTGCGAACGCATGCTCTGCTGCGATGCTATAATATTTAACTATGAAATGGTTTGGTTTGGTTTATGGGGGTTTAACGTCCCAAAGCGACTCAGACTATGAGAGACGCCGTAGTGAAGGGCTACGGAAATTTCGAGCACCTGGGGTTGTTTTACGTGTACTGACATCGCACAGCACACGGGCCCCTAGAATTTCGCCACCATCGAAATTCGACCGCCGCGGCCGGGATCGAACTCGCATCTTTCGGGTCAGCAGCCGAGTGCCATAACCACTGAGCCACCGCGGCGGCTCAACGATGAAATTAAATGAGTCCCATGTCAAGGACCGCTTGTCACGTAGCTGACTTTTAATAATAATAATAATTGGTTTTTGGGGGGGAAAGGAAACCAATTATTATTATTATTAAAAGTCAGCTACGTGACAAGCTGACTTTTTCTGGCTTTGAAGTACAGACAATAGCTGACTTTCCCACGTTCTCTTTGCGAATACGATAAATATTCGAGGCGAGGTTATTTAAATCAGCTTTCTATCCCCCACTTGTACCGGCGGTATGCCTGCAATTCTTATCGAGGGGCACAAACCTGATTCCAAAAACTTGGGCATAACTATCGCTGCTCAAAAATTTTACCTAAACGAAAGTGCTCCATCAAATTGTTCCTAGTCTGCACAAAACTGGCCGATCGCCTTCAATATCCGCAAGCCACTTCAAAGAACACACACACACCAGACTCCGCCACTTTCTATACTTCCATACCTTTTCGGCAGATCTAGCGCCGACAACACTGCATGCAAATACTGTGAGAGCGACGTGCCGCCGAAGTGAATCCAACAACCCATCACGGAGATCATCGAAGCGCTGCTCGCCTTGGGCACGACGACACTCATCCACGCAACCCGTCTTCTTTCCTGTTACGCAGTCCGCTCTTTTATGGCTTTCGCTTCGAATAGAAAATCAGGTGCGCGCTCCGGTTTACGCGTCTTCGTGCCCGGACGATGTCAGCGAGTGTAGCTGAGCGGGTATATCGGCAGAAACCGTCATTCTCTTTTCTTTCATTCTTCGCGCTCCATTTCGGAGGAAATCGCGCTTCGACGAGAGCCGGAGGAAGTAACGATGCAGGTAGAAAGAAACGCGAGATTTCGCTCACCGGAGGCAGCGAAATTCATACACTTGGAAGCGCACGTGACGTCTGTAAAATAGGTTTAATTCGTTTCTTTCGAATTCGCGCTCATTCGCGGTATGTGAGAGGCAGAAAAATAACATTGAAACTGCGAGGAAAATAAAAGGCTGGAACAGTGCGGGAAAGGATAATAGACGAGCATATAACTCTTCTTCTCCGGCCTCTGGCTGTCTACCCCGAGCCCATTGTATCTTATCACTGGCTGTGATAAAAAAAAAGACAGTGGAAGCGTCACTATTTTCTTTTTAGATTGAAGTAGAAATTGGGTTATAAAAGCGGGCTTTCGATTATGCGGAGTAGATTTGCGACGTACAAAAATACACGGGCGCAGACACGAGGGAAACATTTTTTTTTATGGCACTCGGCTACAAAAGAAGCTCGGGCAGCAGGTAACGAAAGCCGTCAATGCTGTACCCCTCACATCTGATAAGGAGCGCACTTACCAAATTAGCATATTAGAAAAGCTGGAGTGCAGTGACCATTGCCGGGGCGAGTTTGAACGCGGCCCGTTCTGTACTCGCTGGCGATTCTTTGATGGGAGAGGGGGAGTCCATTTAGTTTGTTTTTCTTTCTTTACAGACACCCACTCATTTCCTTTGCTGAAAAGAAAAACAGCTTATTCGGATGCTAGTGTTTGAACAGTATGTAACAAATGCCTAGTCTTGCGAGTGGTTGCATCTCGCATAGTTGTGGTGCATGCATTTCGCCATGTGTGAAATACGCCCACACAACAGCTCAAATAATCTGTACGCAAGCATCATCCTTTTGGCAGAAAATGAGAAGGAAAGGTTCGCGTCTTTATTCGTGTTTATCGAAGCACACGCTTATAATATTCGAAGAAAAAGTACATTATTGCCATTTCATGGCATTGGATCGGGCTGTCTGAATTCGTGAGTGGTTTTGAAGAAAGGATGAACATACACACGCGCGCGTGCGTGCTTGTGTGTTTTGCGGGCGGGGGGGGGGGGGGGGGGGGGGGGGTTGGAGTGATGACAAGAGACGCTCGTTTCGCTTCTTGACATCAAATAGAGGTGGTATCACAAGAGCGTATTCGATGCAACTTAGGGGATTTGCAGCGTGGGTTTCATGATAGTCCTTCACAAAACAGTCGTATTCCATCTGCGCGAGTGAGCAAGGTCAAGGACGCAGGCTCTCTTCGATTTTAAAGATGAGTCCATGTTGGCCGACTTTCACTCTCTCTGTGAACTAGTAGAGAAGCATAGTTTAGTTTTTAAATTATACGCTCTTATTAGATCCATCTCCAAATTCGCCGATGGGCGCTTTTCGCGGACTCCGCGCTTATCTGATTCCCGTCGGTCAGTGAGGCGCATGAAATGTAAAAAATACTAATATAGTTATCGACAGAGGCATGCTTTCTGATGATTTCCGGCATAAGGATCCTTTTTATATGCCATACAAATTACCGACAATGTCCGAGTTGCAAGACAGCGGCATCCTTAGGTATTTCCTAGCCTTTCAAAAGGTAATCAATTGAATACGATATGACACAGCACAACACAATACCACACAGCACAACACAACATGACACAACACAACACGGCACAACACGACACAACACGACACGACACGACACGACACAACAGAACACGACACATACGAGACGGCAAGACAAGACACAATGCAGTACAATACAACTTCATTCAGCTTAAACCATAGGACTAACGCCTGCACAGGAGTCGAATGCTTGACACTATTATTCGGTGCTATTCTTGGCCCCGTAAGTCGAAGTGTAGAACTGTGACAGATATACCGAGTTCTCTGTACATGCTGAGAAAGAATCGAAAATCTGAAAACAGAAAGACACCGTCGGAAACAATGAGCTACACAATTAGAAACATTAGGAAATGTGGTAGAAGAAACGACAGGCTGGATACAACCTAAACGTGAATACACAGCAACGTAGACATAAAAAGAACACAAAAAAGTAGGTAAAGGTGCAAAACGTACACGAGCAGAGCACGACTTCAAAAGTTGTCAGTAATGGTTTGGAGAGTAGCTAAACGTGAACGCTAGGACGCAAGCAGGTAACAATGATAAGTTACGCACACAATTATGAATAGAAGAATGTTGAAAGTAAATTAGCGTTCTCCTCACTTGTTTCGCAAAGTAATAGCTGCACGCCGGTTATCTGAGCTGTCTTGTTTTCTCTGAGCGTATACGTAACCAATAGAGTTCTGCCAGCGTTCTCCACACCCGATTTCGCGGCTTGCTAGCCGTCGAGTCCAAGCTGTGATCGCGAGGTGAGGCTTACCCAAGTGCGCTCTTCTCACGGAATCGCGAGCCAGCCGCAGAGGTCTGTGAACCGTCAAATAGCGCTCGTAGTTTCCACTCTCTTGCGCGTAACTTTGCAGATAGATTGCTCGACTCCTCAGCCCTTTGCGTTTTCTTCGCGCTAGCCAAATTAACTTTCTTCCTTGGAAAGACTGTTAAATAGTCTGATGTCACCGAAGAAGCAGACAGCTTGTTCTGGTCTAAACTTGCAGCTGATAAAACACAGAACAGGGATTTCTCACCGCCGACATTTGTTCTACAGTGACAACTGTTATCGCCTCAACTCCCAGAGTAGCAGTCTCGCTTTCGGCGTCCACAGAGAGACGTGAGAGAAGGTGCGCGGTGGGGAGAGGGATCAAATGGCAATGAGGGTAGAGGATGACACTGCCGAATGGTCGACGATAGGCGCCTGCGTGTGCGTAATGAGTAATGAAAGGAGGACAGACAAAGGCACTGCCCAATGGTCGGTGCCTGTCACCACAAGCTCCTGCTTCTTCGTCTTTCTCTTCGCCACTGCCTTTTGTGCAAGACGCCCGGCTAACGCGGACGATAACAGACCCTGCTGCTGAACAAGCTTTACGACATGCTCAATAACGAAAGCGGCGAGGCCGTGAAGACCCCGCAGGGTGTGCCACTGAAGCCGCACCAAAGAATATGTGGCGTGAAGACCCTGCGGTGCGTTCCGCCGAAACTGATACAAAGCAGCTTCAATCGTAAAAAACCCTCAGTGAGTGCCGCCCACGTCACACAAAGCAGGCGCTGGTAGCAAGCCGAAGCAGCCGCAAAGGCATTTTGAAATCATATCCAGAGTAATCGTTTCTGCTAACTGCTTCCCTTCTTGTAATCGTGCACGGCCCCGCAAGGTCTACGCGGCTTTAGAGACATTTAGAATAGAGTAACCCTATCGTTTAGGGACATAGGGGCATGGAAGGGCGCCAGTGCGCGGGCGCAGGGCAATAACCGGAGGTAGGGGCGTTATTGTCCTGCGCCTACGCACTGGCGCCCCACTATTCCCCTATGTCCCTAAACTATAGGGCCGCCCTATTCAAAAAGTCTCTATTATCAGCGGCTTGCCACTCTGCACTAGAAGAGACGTTTGGGATTGCCGACATCACTCCACTTTCGCAACAGCTTCCAATGAATTTCCCGTTTCATTGCCGTCGCCATGGTGTCAGTTTTACTTATCTTTTTTCTCCTGTATCTTTTTTTTTGCACAGCGGAGGTACACGTCGTTAACCCCCTAGTAGGTTCACTCTAATGAATAAGCTTATCTACTTGCACCAATACTGTTAAAGTAATCATTAAGTCGTCACACTTACCGCTACTACAATTTACAGCCCACTTGACGAAGGCCAAAACTGGTAGCGCTATAGCATTTTCCAGCATGACAAACCATATGCAGTGCGCCGTGTCGCATTAAAAGAGCACTAATTCTTCTATGTAAATACATTGGCGCCTGCCTCATATCTGTACGACGTCTCCTCCTGAATGTACTTAACTTGTACATTTTACGCGTTGTTACCGTATCGTATCTCTTCTCAGTTGCGATCACGACCAGGATACTGCATGTGTACTATTAATAGCAAAACTTGCAGTGCCACTGCTGTTTATAACAAAACAAAAACAGTGTGCCACTGCCAGACAGCTTCGCTTATTGTAGACGCAAATAAAGGGCAAACAAAGAACGCTGTATTCTGGAACAAACCGTACGTTGTCTCACACAGATTGCAGGAATGTCTTTTCGGGAAGAAGTTACTCGACCGCGAGAGATCCCCGCTGATATCACGGGTCGGTCTCACTAGACTGCCCTGCAGCCTGACACTGATGGATCTAAACCTGCCACGTGCCTCAAGAGGGGAGAAGTCGTGTGCGTCCCTGCGCCCTACCCGCCACCTAATAGGCTTGGGGTGGCAGGCAGCATCGACGCCCCGTGCACCGCAGATTCTTCTTTGAACCGCATCTGGCCAAGAGGGGCGACACCATTAGGAGCTTCCGCCTCCCCATCGATTTCAGGGACGCGGGGATGAGGCCTTAAAGAATAAACATTAAGTGTTTGCGGGATTGGGGTGGAGGGGGGGGGGGTGTAGACGGAGAGAGAGGAGCGCGTGCGCGCAGCATTGTATACATGCGCTGCTGTTTCAGCCACCTCGGTGCACAGCGCAGTCGCAGGTATGCCATCAACTACGTTGGTCTTTCCTTGACGTTCGTTCGCCGGTTCTTGAAAGATTGCTGATTTTCTGTTCTGTGCATTACATATGCTTCCTTACCTCATCAGTTCCTCACAGTTTCAGCTAGGGTTTGACCAAATCGCAATATTTAATCTTGGCTCCGCTATTTCTTTTTCTGGACCTGTTATATTTCTTTTCATCGCGTACGACTGAGTGCTGTTCCTCAGCCTTGTTTGCAATTTTATCGATAGCTAAGAAGTATTGCACCCTTAAGGGAGCGTTGCCAGGATATATTCTCTGCTTTAAATGCTACCGTTAAGCTGCTGTTGAGGACCATAGAGAACATTAGAGTATTTTGCAAATGCACTTACACCCACCCCCACGAAATTATTAGTTTCTTTCCCCTACTGTACGTTTGCATTTGCTAGCCGGTGTTGCATTTGGGTTGCAAGCCCCAAGGGTAGCGTTTGCCTGGCGGCCTGGGGCAAAGCTGGAAACATCCGAAGGTCCCGGCAAAGGATGACTCGACTGGCAACAGAACAACTTGTTTATTCTGGCATCTCAAAAGAGCAGCCGGTCAGGGCGACCACGTTACTCGAAGGGCGAAATCGAAGTCTCTCTCGGCGTCCGGGGCAGCGGCTTCTTTTATACCCTCGGAGTCGAGGGCAAGAGGGAACGGCTTGGGAAGAGTCATCCGATACGGCGTCGCTTCGACATGTCCAGACGTGACGGGCGCGTCCGCCAGGCCGGCGCCGGTCAGACCTCCTCGCCTCCCAGTTGGGGGAGCTCCTCTCCCCGGCTGCCGCGCTTTGACAAGCGTGGGCAAAACATGCACACACACACACACGCACGCACGACGACACGTGGCACTGAAACATGCCTGGACGCGCTTGGCGGGAGGCGTTGCGGCCGCGATGAACGAAGCCGCGGCGTCCGTTGCATCCGCGCCGGCTATACCGAGCGTCGTAGGTAGGCGAGACGTAACAGACCGCCCCGCCGGGAGAAGGAGATCCCGATGGTCAGGGGACTGCATCCGCTGTCCAGAGGGATGTCGCTCGATGATGCTCGTAATCGAAACCGATCGTCCCTCGACGTTGCTTGAGCGCAGCGCACAGAGAAGGCCTCGTTCTCGGGTTCAGGATCACATAGGACACTGTAAAGTCACTTCGTGAGAGTTGCCATTTTTTTGTGCTCGTTCCCAGCAAGCGTTAGAACTACGCCGAAACGCAACCGCTCAGTCAGCAAGCACGAGACAACCCTCACTAAGCTCTGCCAGGCTCTTTCCCCTTTTATACTACTGCCTAGTTCCTTACAGTAGTCAAGCAGCACTCAGAACGCGTCCACAAATTGGAAAATTGCACTAGAAAGCACATAATCACTTTGAAACACTAAACAAAAGCAATATGTTAAAAATCCTGCCTCAGGAAGAAAACATCAGTAACCAACAACTTTGAGGCGGATTCCTACGTTAGGGGCTTCGACTTAAGCCATCGGCGTTACCGTTGAGACTCCCCTTTTTGTAACGCACCTCAAAGGAATATTGTTGCAAAGCGAGGCTCCAGCGCAGGAGGCGGCCATTTTTGGGAGATATGGTCTGCAGCCATTGGAGAGGGCAGTGATCCGTCTCAATGATAAACCTCGAGCCGGCTAGGTAGCATGACAATTTCTGAACGGCCCACACGAGACACGCACACTCTTTCTCGGTGGCGCTGTACGCCTGCTCACGACAGGTCAGCTTACGACTAGCATACAGGACGGGGTGTTCCACTTCTCCATTGTCCCTTTGGCACAGTACAACGCCCATGCCTCGCTCACTAGCATCGCACTGAACAACGAACCCTTTGGTATAGTCTGGCGATCGTAGCACAGGCTGGCTTGTTAGGGCGCTCTTTAGGGCGCTAAAAGCTCTCTCCTTTGTCTCGCTCCAGACGACTGTTTGGGGCTCTGTTTTTCTTAGAGCATCCGTCAGGGGAGCCGCGATATCGGAGTACCTGGGGATGTACCTCTGATAGTAGCCGGCGACACCCAAGAACGACCGAATATCGGTCTTCGTGCGCGGTTGCGGGAAGTCTCGCACAGCGGCCACCTTTATTTCAGAGGGGCGGCGACGACCCTGTCCAATCACGTGACCGAGGTAGACAACCTCGGCCTGTGCTAATTGGCACTTGGGAGCCTTGACTGTCAAGCCCGCTTCGCGCAGGCGGGTTAGCACTGCCCGCAAGTGTGCCATATGCTCAGACCAGGATGCGGAGAATATCGCTACGTCGTCTAAATACGGTAAAGCAAATTCTTCCTGTCCCCGCAACACTTTGTCCATGAGGCTTGAAAAGCAGTATGGCGCGTTCTTCAAACCAAAACTCAAAACTTTAGGACGGAATGTTCCCATTGGTGAAATGAACGCCGCATACCTACTAGCCTCTTCAGTAAGTGGAACCTGCCAATAACCCCTGACAAGATCTAGGGTGGAAATAAACTGAGCGCTACTAACTTTCTCAAGGCGCTCCTCGATGTTAGGGATCGGATAAATTTGATCCTTAGTAATGGAATTAAGCCTGCGGTAGTCGACGCAAGGACGAGGTTCCTTGCCCGGTACCTCAACTAAAATCAAAGGGGAGGTATAATCACTCTCACCCGCCTCAATAACACCGAGCTGTAGCATTTTATTTACCTCAGCCTCCATAATATCTCGCTGGCGGGGTGACACCCGGTACGCCTTGGATCGTACTGGCTCTGGGGAGGTAAGTTCTATATCATGAGTAAGGACAGAAGTCCTACCAGGCCTCTCAGAGAACTGACCTTGAAACTCTTGTAAGAGTTGGTGTAGTTCGGTTTTCTGCTCAGCTGACAGCGGTGCTTTAATGATTAAGTCACTAATGACCTGATCAGTGTCTTCCCTGTTCGTCACTGAGCCTAGTCCCGGAAGCTCGACCGGAAGCTCTTCTAACTTTCCCTTGTCGGGCATTTCCTCTCCAGTACCTGGTGCCTTCAACGCTACAGGCTCAATTTTATTCAGTTCGGACGTGCTCTGAGTATCAGCTTGCTGCGCCTCCGACCCTTTTTCATTGTTCGACAATGTCGGCCCCGCAACTACCGCCTTTGCAGCGAGCTCCCGAACTCTCGATCCGGTTAAGGCCTGAACGCTAGCCTCACCAAACAAAAGCCCCTTCTCGCGCAGGAGGTGATCGGACCTGTTCGAAAAAAGGTACGGGTACTGGGGGGGCAGCCTAGATGACACTACGGCCTCCGTCTCAAGTGCTCCGAAAGGTCCTTCAATAAGCACTTTTGCTATGGGCAGACACACGCTATGAGCTTCCACTGCTTGCTTGATCCATGCGCACTCGCCCGTGAACATATCGGGTTCTACGTAAGAGGTGTGAACTACATCCATTGTAGCTGCAGAATCACGAAGCACTCGGCACTCTTTCCCGTTCACGAGGAAGTCTCGCATGTAAGGCTCGAGAAGCTTCATGTTCTCGTCAGTGCTACATAATGACAAACACACGACTTCTCTTTTTGTTTCTGGACACTGCGCCGAAAAGTGACCCGGCTTCTGGCACGTATAACACACGCGCGCTTGCCTCCTCTCGAACCGCTTTCTGCGTTCGGCTTCGGCTGCCGCCGTCTCCTTACGTTCGGTCGGACTGCTTTCACTCGCATCCGCACTACGTGTGTCCCCCCTTGCTCTCATGGGTGTGAACTTCGGCCTCTCAGACTTGGAGCCAAATTCACCCTTTTGACCGTCCTTAGCTCCGCGAGCCCGACGCGTCACAAACTCCTCGGCTAGCTCGGCGGCTTTAGCCACTGTACTAACGTCTGGCCTATCCAAGACCCAGTACCGCACGTTCTCAGGTAACCGACTATAAAACTGTTCCAGCCCGAAACACTGCAGAATTTTCTCGTGGTCACCAAACGCTTTCTCTTCTTTGAGCCACTCCTGCATGTTTGACATAAGCCTGTAGGCAAACTCTGTATATGACTCATTTCTGCCTTTTTCATTTTCCCGAAACTTCCGACGGAACGCCTCCGCTGACAGCCTGTACTTTTTTAGCAGACTCGATTTCACTTGGTCGAAATCCTCTGCCTCCTCTCTCTTCAAGCGAGCGACTACGTCGGCCGCCTCGCCGGGTAACAAAGTGAGCAAGCGCTGTGGCCACGTTTCCCGAGAGAACCCCTGCTTCTCGCACGTTCGCTCAAAGTTAACCAGGAACAAACCAATGTCCTCTCCAAGCTTAAACGGCCGCATCAGGTCAGTCATTTTGAACGATACCCGTTCTCCTGCACCGTGTGCCTGACTTCCATTACGAGCGCGTTCCATCTCTACCTCGAGACGCTTCATTTCCAAAGCGTGTTGACGGTCGCGCTCTTCTTTCTCTTTCTCTTTTTGTTCTTTACGTTCGCGCTCGTCTTTCTCTTTTTGCTCCCTCTCCTCAATGGTCTCAAGGCATTCCGACAGCTCGTCATCCTCAGCCTCCAACTCAAGAATAGCCCTTAGCAGTTCTGGTTTTCTGAGTTTGTCTGAGACATTCAGACCCAACTCTCTTGCAAGCTCCAGCAATTTCGGTTTGCGCAACGACTTCAAATCCATGGCTTCTCCGAATGCTGCTTTCTCTACTGCCTACTATTGTCTTGCCGCAAACTAACCCGGCAGCAACGACAACACAATTACCAGCTCTGTTTCTGACACTAACAAAAGCCTGGCAAAACTCAGAAGAAGAAAGTCCCGCACTCTCCAAACCTCGCAGCCACGAATTCAGCGCAGTCGTTCCGCTGCAGGCAACCAGTCATCACACAGGGCTCGTTGCACTGCTCCCGGATGGTCTGGGCTGCTCAGCATACAGTTGACCGCATATCTTCGCTGCTGGCCTCCGTTGTCGGGATCTCACCGCTGGCAACCAGTTGTTGCATTTGGGTTGCAAGCCCCAAGGGTAGCGTTTGCCTGGCGGCCTGGGGCAAAGCTGGAAACATCCGAAGGTCCCGGCAAAGGATGACTCGACTGGCAACAGAACAACTTGTTTATTCTGGCATCTCAAAAGAGCAGCCGGTCAGGGCGACCACGTTACTCGAAGGGCGAAATCGAAGTCTCTCTCGGCGTCCGGGGCAGCGGCTTCTTTTATACCCTCGGAGTCGAGGGCAAGAGGGAACGGCTTGGGAAGAGTCATCCGATACGGCGTCGCTTCGACATGTCCAGACGTGACGGGCGCGTCCGCCAGGCCGGCGCCGGTCAGACCTCCTCGCCTCCCAGTTGGGGGAGCTCCTCTCCCCGGCTGCCGCGCTTTGACAAGCGTGGGCAAAACATGCACACACACACACACGCACGCACGACGACACGTGGCACTGAAACATGCCTGGACGCGCTTGGCGGGAGGCGTTGCGGCCGCGATGAACGAAGCCGCGGCGTCCGTTGCATCCGCGCCGGCTATACCGAGCGTCGTAGGTAGGCGAGACGTAACACCGGGCAATGTAGGTGAACTGCTCTACTACTGCCGTTTCATCAGGGCTGTACCGTAAGCAGGTTTTTTAATTTCCTGACATTTAAATAATTTTTATTCATATTAATCTTAAAGCCTGCAGTTGCAGATTTTATGTTTAGATCATCAATCATTTCTTGTAACTCATATCCTGATAGGCTTTGCCTGCGCCATTCTTTTTGAAACTGATAATTGGTTTTTGGGGAAAGGAAATGGCGCAGTATCTGTCTCATATATCGTTGGACACCTGAACCGCGCCGTAAGGGAAGGGAAAAAGGAGGGAGTGAAAGAATAAAGGAAGAAGAGGTGCCGTAGTGGAGGGCTCCGGAATTAATAATAATAATTGGTTTTTTGGGGAAAGGAAATGGCGCAGTATCTGTCTCATATATCGTTGGACACCTGAACCGCGCCGTAAGGGAAGGGATAAGGAAGGGAGTGAAAGAGGAAAGGAAGAAGGAGGTGCCGTAGTGGAGGGCTCCGGAATAATTTCGACCACCTGGGGATCTTTAACGTGCGCTGACATCGCACAGCACACGGGCGCCTTAGCGTTTTTCCTCCATAAAAACGCAGCCGCCGCGGGTGGGTTCGAACCCGGGAACTCCGGATCAGTAGTCGAGCGCCCTAACCTTAATATCTTTCTCATTCTTTTTCATTTTTCATTCTTTTTCAGAGATTCAACTTCTCTTCACTTGTATTCACTTATTGCAAAAATATTCCTTGGTGCGAACGCTAACCAGGCTGTCAATGGCGAGGTCCCATCCTTGGGAAAGGGCGTCTAAGACGAGCATATAGCTTTGATTGATTTCATTTTTCACTTTAGCTGCATAGTAGAAGGGCGAAAGAGATTCTGGAATGTAAAAATCCTGTTCATGCCTAATTCCTACTGGACACTTGAACCACGCCAAGAAAGAAAAAGTGAATGAAGCAAAAAGGGGTAAAAAAGCAAAAAATTGTCAAGTTAGCATGCACCGTGAAGTGCGTATATCGGCCTCAGCGCCATGTGGCTCAGCATTGCGCCAACTGCCAGCGAACTGCTGGCACCCTTTGGTAGACATGAGGTGAGACATTTTGGGATGTAAGCGGCCAAGCTATAGGGCACCTTTTATTATTATTATTATTATTATTATTATTATTATTATTATTATTATTAATATTATTATTATTATTATTATTAGGAAAGTTGCTATTTGTCATGCGTCGGTATTACCTATATACTACAGGACACCACGGAGGATATTGCCATGCTTAAACCTGAGCAAACTTCGGCTCTGATTGTTGCACGTAATACATATGAGGAGGTCTGCTCTTCGGAACCAGAAACCGGTAACTTTTGTTCGCCTAGTGTTTTCACAGATTGGTGTACTTTTTTCATCGTCAGTTTTCCTCGTGCAAACACTACGTGCAGCATTCACGATGACTGGATCACCACTTTCGCGTTGATACTACTTGCAAAGTCTCACAGTCTTTATGCAGCTGCTTGGTATAGCCCGGGTGAACGGTGTCTATGGTCGCCGTCGCAGAGTGCTTTCTGAATCCCCTAGCAGTAGACCATGTAGCGGTTCATTCTAATTCATGCCAGAGGTGACTTGAAGCAGTCCGTACTACTTTCATGCCGGTGCCTCTTAACCACCCCGTTTCCCGAAGTTGCATTTTGCAGCCGTTCAGTCATCTCTATTTTATAGAAGCTGAGAAGTAGTCTGGAAGACGCACTGCCTTTTAAATGACCGCAGCGGTGGCCTAGTGGCTTGACCATCCGCCTCGCAAGCGGGATGTGCGGGGTTCGATCCCCAGTGCCGCCGGGTACCCACCGGTGATACAATGGGTACAAGCTTTCCCCTGCCTGGTGGTCAGCTTATTCAGAGTGAAATGCTTGGGCAATGGGTCTTTGACCCCACCTTGAGTAGAAGTAAAATACCTTGTGCCATGGCGCTCTTTGGCCACAGATGCCCTTGCGCCATAAACATTCACTATCATCATCAGCCTTTTAAATGAGGTCGCCGCACTGCTGGGTTCTTGTAGCGTCGTGCGTTTATTTCAATGAGGATTCAATAAATAGCGTGGAAAATCAGTGTACGACAGACGCAGCGTTTCGGCGTACCCGATGTCCTAGAATTGTAGCTCCTTACAAATTCCGGAGCCCTCACAAATCATTTTTTCTGCCAACGGCGTTGTCTTCTATAAGAAGTCTCAATACGACTTTTTAGTGCTTACCCCTCCATGAAACACGCCATAGCAGAACTTAAATCCTGCATCGAACATTAATTTCGACAATAACATGACACGAGGAGGTCAAAATACTGCCGGCAGGCTGTAAATTGAAATTCGCTGTCACGTGTTTAAAAAAAAAGACTCGGGACAGGTAATTCTGGCATAAGTCAACACAGTTTCAAATATTGTGCTTTAAGTAGAAATTCTGCCTTATTTGCTCGGTTGATCTACGCACATAACTTCTCCACTCAAGTGTTTATAGCCAAGCCACTTCAGAAAGTTTCAGTGCTTTTTTTTTTTTTTTGCAATGACGATGCATGTGCCTCACTTAATAATGCTGCAGTTCACGACATAGGTATCGACAGGACTAAAATGGGTATCTTCTATAGATCTTTTCACGTTTGCCTTTTTGGGCGCTGGCATATTTTCACTAGGCTGTGTCAGCAGCGTTCTTATTAGCGCGTTTCATGCAGGCATCTACGGCGCATGCGCAGCATAGTCCACCGTACACGAGAAAAGATTTGAAACAGTGAAAAGATGTATAGACAGCATAACGGCCATTGACTTGAAGATGTCAACAGTATTAAAGAAAAAGCATTGAGTACAAAGGCTAGAAGCAGAAAACAAGTACGTGCCTTACGACCTAAATCAGTTCACTGAAAGCCGAGCCTTTAATTGGTTTCTGAGGACGTGGATAAACACAGAAAGCGACGCGTTTGGAAGCACTGAAAGGTGATTAACCTTATGCTGTGATTAAGAAGGTCCCCCTTTTCTCTTCAACCGCCTGATCTTGCACAAAGGACTAGTCTGCAATCGGTTAGGATCCTTTATCAGCTAGATAGTGCAAAAGGAAACAGAAGAGGACGCTAATTGTTCGATACCAAAAAAAAAGTGTTACGTCGACGATTTAAGCACTCGATTACGTGAAACGTCCTCTCTCGAAACAGTCTGGACGCAAACTTGCGAATGGTTGTCTGGTGGTTTGAAACCTTCTGCGGTGAAAATAAACGCTCGCGTGGCGCTATCAGAACATTCGACCTCAATTAAAGTTTCCAGAAAGATTATGTTGGTTGCTTCAGCGTGGTGGGCGTGATAGTCAAGTTTTGAGCAGACCATTGCATTTGTTGCCCAGCATACCTTGAGTTCAGTTCTTTTTTTTTCTTTTTGGCTGCTATATTTGACGACACAAAGATTGCAGCTGCCTATCTTATAGCTGGATGTAGCACTAAGAAGTGTAAAGTGTACATTGTGGGGTTTATCGTTCCGAGGCGACACATATGCTATGAGGGACGGCATAGTGAAGTGCATCGAGTCAGGTTAGACCACCTGGGATTTTTCAAAGGGCACACGGGCGCCTAACTTTCTCCTCCATCGAAACGCGGCCGCCTCGGCAGGAATTGAGCCTGGGTCCTCTGTCTTAGCAGCGCTTTGGCTGAGTAGTAGATCCGCCTGCAATCACCAATCAAAAAGTCGCATGTGCTAAGACGTCGGGAGAAAAGCTCTTTATCAGAACTGATTCAAGGGACTCAGAAAAATGACTTCGTTTTTAAGCCAGAAACTTTCTCGGCTCCCAATCGAACCACTTTATTTTTACAGCGGAAGCTGTTATAGGGAACCCTTACAGACTGGGGCTTCAGCGTCGCCAGTCACACTTGTGGTCACGGTGACGTGATCACGAATAAGTGCGAGCCGCAGACAAGGATGACGACGACAATGCGAGGTGTGTGCACGGGTGCACGGGCGTGGACCTGACTGCAGCCCGTGAACCGCCGCGATATCAGGTGTTCGAGCATCACAGCGACCGCGTTCCGCTGAGCGCGGCCGCAAATTGACGACGAGAAACACGCCTGACGAGCCGCACAATACCGTGAGCGCAGACAACGAAAACGTGAAGCGACAGCAGCCCTGCCTACCGTGGCAGGCAGTCGTTGCCACCACACCGCCGCCGTTTACAATATACAGTGGTTTAAACCGCATAGTTTCTTAATATAACTGGCGGAAAAGCTGGCGGCACCATAGAGGTGATGGTCGTAGTGGTTGTTTATTAAAATAATAGTAAAAAGGAAGGAAAAGATTTTTGCTAGCCCCGGCATCTGTTATCGATACTGAAGCACCTGAGCTGGGGCAGCGGAAATAAAGGATAGCAGGCAGAATGGAGAAATGAAATGAAAAAGGTGAGGGGACAGGAAGAGAGGATAGGGGGAGAAGTAATATGTACAAACTATATACACAATAATATAGAGAGATGCCGGAATATCGGGAAGACGAGGTTTCTTACTTGCCTTGACTAGGCTGCTGGTGGTCACAAAACATGAATTCAGCCATAAAAATAGACTCATTCGTACCAAGTTTCCGTACAAGCCTAACACCGAACTTTCGCTTGCGTTAAATCTACTGAAGAAGTGAAAAACGCGGTATCGAAATAACTTATGATGCACACAAAGGAGAGCATTGCGGCGCCACTACCAATTTTGAGGTACAACCTACGCTTTCGGCCTGACACTAGCCAAGCCAAGCCAGACCCTAAACCTCGTCTTCCCGGCATTCCCGCGGTGGATGAAGTGCCCTTTAAGAAACTCGCATAGACGGTGGCGCCAGCTTTCTCTCCAGGTATTGTTTAGAACCTTAAGAGTTTAAATGGAACTTGTCCCAGCGTCACTACTAATGTCTGTGCCGAGACTTTGCAATCGCCAAATTGCGTACGTTTCAACGGCGTAGTGCTCGGTTCTTGCGCGAGTAGGCAGCGACCGCCGTCTGTCCGCTTCAAACGGCTACGCGCAAGCGCCCAAACCACCTCCTTTCCGCCCATGGACAGCGTGGGCGAACGCTTGATCGCCCTCAGACTGCCGCTAATGCCGTTGCGTAGACTGACTGACGGGGGCGGTAAGTAAGGACGAACGCCGCGTCCCTCAAGCGAGTGCGTTAGCGTTGGTGGAAACTACACTGCAAACCATTAAATCACTTGTGCTCTATCGTATTCCCTGATGGAAATCGACTGGACTCCTCCAAAAGGCAGTAAACAACTTAACCCCCCCCCCCCCCTGGAGGTTTATTTCCAGGCGGAGTGGGAATATTTATTACTTCTTTAAAAGAATTGGTAGGTAATGCTGAGGAAGTGTTTTAATGCGAAAGCAGTACTAGTCCCATTACAAGAGTGTGTACTCGCCAGATGGTACAGAAAATGCCAGCGATGGCAAGAAGAATGCGAGAGAAAGCAGAGCATCGCTATTTCAGAAAATGGCATACATGTCGTTCGTCTATGTTGTCACGTGGTGGTGACGGCAGTCCGGTGAGCAGGAAGATGGCGAAAAGGCTTCAAGACAAAAACCTTTTTTTGCGCTCACTGGCGCCCACAAAGGACTGCATGACTCGGCGGTGGCGTGGCAACAAGCGTGGTCGGCGGTCTATACGAATAGCATGCCCGCTGCTTTCGGCCGTGCTCAGTATTAAGCTGATAGCGAACTTTCGAGATAGGTGAGCAAAGTAACCGCAACAGTCAGGAATAACGTAGAATCGGCTCCGCCTGAGTGCAATCAATCGATATAATTCTGGTGACGTCTTGCATCACAAACAAAGGCAGAAAGCCGTGTGACTGCAGCTTTCAAGAACGAGAAACCAATTGAAAGCTTTCCCGACATTACCTTTTGAGCTACTTCTTAAAGAAGCATCGGTCCGGTGGTTTACAACGAAATCAAATGTGGACAAAAATAACCCGCCCCGCCGCGGTGGCTCAGTGGTTAGGGCGCTCGACTACTGATCCGGAGTTCCCGGGTTCGAACCAGACCGCGGCGGCTGCGTTTTTATGGAGGAAAAACGCTAAGGCGCCCGTGTGCTGTGCAATGTCAGTGCACGTTAAAGATCCCCAGGTGGTCGAAATTATTCCGGAGCCCTCCACTACGGCACCTCTTCTTCCTTTCTTCTTTCACTCCCTCCTTTATCCCTTCCCTTACGGCGCGGTTCAGGTGTCCAACGATATATGAGACAGATACTGCGCCATTTCCTTTCCCCAAGAAACCAATTATTATTATTATTAAAATAACCCCTGAGAGTGCAAAAACAGTAATTGAAAATGCAAGCACAGTGTCCATTAATGCGCATAATAAGGCTTTAGGCGCAGAATATGCACAACCTCTGGTCGGGCATGACGCCGCTGAGGCTCTGTCAATCTGTCGGGAGCTAATTCGTAGTCAAGCTCTCCAGGTCGACGTACGATTTTGTACGGGCCAAAGTAGCGGCACAAAACCTTTTCATTCACTCCGCGGCGGTTTATGGGGGTCGACACCCATACACGGTCACCCGCTTGTAATCCGCCTGTCTTCGGCGTAGGTTGTCGCGTCAGGCGTCGGTGCGCTGTTAGTCTTGATTGCGCAGGCTGGCCAGGCATCGGACTATGATTAGAAGATCATATGTTAAATTTTGTAGCTTCATTTCTCAGACAAACGACAAAAATTTTTATTGAATTTGCTAACGAAGCAAAGGTTGGCCCTGGAACAATTATTAGTTGTTAGATTTTAGTCACCTTTTTTTTAGAGACAGGAATTTGTTTCTTTTAAGTGCGCTACGGTAGATGTCCGTCTCAAAGAACAGGTTGACTAGGTAAGAGAACATGTCACAAATCAGATGAAATATTTGCTGATTATGGGAAAAAAAGGACATTGTCAATAACACGGCTCGTGCCGTTTAGATTCATGCTGACGGTGCGCCTCTCTTCCGAAAAAAAACTGGAAAATAAAAAAAAAAACTGTGGAGTTGCGTGTGTCTGTTTCGCGACAAATGAATCAATGAACGCATTTTAAATGTCTAGTTGGTTGTGACAGATGTGATAGATCTGATGGAATGCAGTTACTGAAGTCTTTAAAAAAATCTTATTTGAGAATCAACTGATCACTTGCCGTTTGTTTTTAGACATTACCTGCGCAATTTATGTTATATTGATAATATTTCTTTTTGTCTGCTCTGATGAACCTTCCTAGTACATTGCTGTAAGTGTTGTATAATGTCTGTGATAAAATATCAAGTGTCTGTTTAGTTTTAGTCTTTAGGTAGAGGTTATCTTTTCTTCCTTAGACATTCGAAATCATTTCCAGTTAGCAAAGGGTTATGAGAGTCGGAAAACATTTTATTTAATGATATTACTGCAGTAAACGTTGCATCAGAGGCAGCAGAAAGAAAAAAAGAAGAATGATTTAAAAGAGTCTATCGGTTATTGATCAATGGTCATCGGTAACCAATCCGTGTTAGCAATAAGAAACAATAAGGAATTCAAGTGTTTTTTTTTCCGGTGACCTTCGCCTGATCACTGTTACGGAATAGAGTTTATTCGTACAAAGATAGTCATTACCGGTAAATTCCCCCTTTGCTATGTTAGCATTGGAGAAGTATAGGGAATGGGCAACGCATGATCAATAAGTGTATCGTTCCCGTTACTAGAGTGTCTGGTTGGTACGTACGCTTAAAAAAACGTTCGCTGCCATGAGCATTCTAACAGCTACTGTATTTATGATATGATAATGTAGCAGAACTCTGAAGGGTAGCATTCAGGTCACCCATGATAATGAAACATTTGTTTTTTGTTCGAGCGAGAGCTTAATGAATAGTTCTTTGGCAGACAAGCAGAATTCGGTAACTGATGATGAAGGTGATCGATATATGCAACCGATGACAATCTCCTTAAAATATAATGAAATAAAGATTTTATTGAGCTGAATTCAGCCAGACACAATTAGACGCAGTAAGCGACAAGGTCAAGCGTCTATGGTAATGAAACTTTCAAGATATGAAGATAGTTGTGCCGTAACGGTGACCGTCCCCTCCGGTGACAGTATTCAGCTGAATAAGACGGAAAAGTGTGTAGGCTCTGGTAGCATGAGCCACGCCAGGTTTGTTAGATATAATAAAGAAATGGAGACGGATAGATAAGAAATCAGAGATGTCATCGGGGTGTTTGCGGAGCCTACACGCATGGAAATAGATGAATGAGCGGCAGGACGTACAAATTAACAAGGAATTCAAGTGCCCAAGACGCAAATGTAAAAATAACAACGACTACTTAGTAGGGATAAGCAAGTTTATGAATGAACGGAAAGATCAGATTTAGCAAGACTGTAAGCTGAATTGCACGCTTCGTACGTCAGTTGTTAGTTCACAGAAAAAGCCACTGCTTACCTTTCTTCACCGTTGGCGCTTTCGCGACTAGCCTCTTGTCGTCTTGCGACTGATGAGCCTTAACAAAATGTGCGTGTGCATCATGTCTTTGGTAGGCCAGGCTACGAGTGTTCAAGCTGACCTTTTTTTTGCGCCTTTTTCACAATTTTTTTTTGTTCAAGAGCGGAAATGCACGACAGAATTTTGCTCATCGGATTTCGTCGGCCCACAATGAACGATATCTAGGTCAATAACGGAAACAGTGCGTTTCATTTTCTCGCCAAATGCTGTTGTAATAGCTGTGAAAACTTCATCTTATGTGCACAGCACCCCTCTAATTTCAGTGTGGTCGAATCGATAATATTGCTCAATCTCTATTCTTTTTCAGAGAGTATCATTCTCGGCTCTTGAAGCTATATCCGAGACGGAGAGCTCAGTCTGCTGGTCGATCATGTCTTAACAAGTTTGTTGAACAATTCAAAACTCCATCCCATTCCATCAGCTTCATTTTGCGGCCACTGACATCCGCCCTTATAAAAAAACTTTATAGACAGTCTATAGACTTCTTATAGACTCTATTGCCTTCCTATAGATATTTCTTTCTGTATACTCATAGTCTATAGACTGCCAATAGACAAAAATCTACTAAAAGCGTATGACCATAAATCTATAGATTGTCTATAGACAGTCTAAAGGTTTGTATTGCCTATAGACTGTTCCTTAGGGTTCGTCTTTAGATACTCTATAGACTTTAAGAACAGATGTCTATGGACAGTCTATAGACTGTCTAAAAAAGATGTTGTAAGGGGCGGACCGGCATTGTGCACTTTGACCTTGGAATTTGACCCACCGCGGTGGCTCAGTGGTTAGGGCGCTCGACTACTGATCCGGAGTTCCTGGGTTCGAACCGACCACGGCGGCTGCGTTTTTATGGACGAAAAACGCTAAGGCGCCCGTGTGCTGTGCGATGTCAGCGCACGTTAAAGATCCCCAGGTGTTCGAAATTATTTCGGAGCCCTCCATTACGGCACCTATTTCTTCCTTTCTTTCACTTCCTTCTTTATCCCTTTCCTTACGGCGCGGTTCAGGTGTCCAACGATATATGAGACAAATACTGCCCCATTTTCTTTCCCCAAAATCTAATTACTACTACTACTACTACTTGGAATTTGCCACAGCCTGGTCGATAAGATCGTTTAATCTATCGCTGTATCTAGCCTCGTGGTGCTCTATTTGCTTCTCGAGCTCGGCAATTTTCGCCATTGTGAGCACATCCGCTCATACACATTACTAAAATACTCTGATAAAAACTTTTAGCCGGCATGCTTACTAAGGATCATTACGCCTTTGGAAGAAGGACGGCTGTCGCGAGGGCCACAGAAATTTCACAACGAGGAAAATCAACTATCACTTAATCGCACAACATGAGGACGACGAAGACGACAAACACGCTTTGACCGGCAACCTTCGGTTTGGTTTGGTTTATGGGGGTTTAACGTCCCAAAGCGACTCAGGCTATGAGGGACGCCGTAGTGAAGGGTTCCGGAAATTTCGACCACCTGGGGTTCTTTAACGTGCACTGACATCGCACAGTACACGGGCCTCTAGAATTTCGCCTCCATCGAAATTCTACCGCCGCGACCGGGATTGAACCAGCGTCATTCGGGCCGGCAGCCGAGCGCCATAACCACTCAGCCACCGCGGCGGCTGACCGGCGACCTTCGCATTATTAGCTAGCGCTGTCGAACACTAGACAGTATACTAACCTCAGCGCAGCGAGTGATGGCAAACTGATTGGTATGGTATTTGGCATATGTGGTTTAGGACGGGGTTAATTTGACAGATACGAAAGAGGCATTTGTCCTGCTGTGGGCGTAGTCAGGCTGCTCCTGATGGTGGTGTATGGGGTTTATCTTCCCAAAGCAGCACAGGCTGTGAAGGACGGCGTAGTGGAGTATTTAAAATTAATTTCTCTCACCTGGTGATCTTCAACGTGCACTGACATCGCACAGTACACGGCGCCTTGCGTTTCGCCTCCATCGAAACGCGGCCGCGGCTGCAGCGATCGAATCCACGTCTTCAAGTTCAGCAGCCGAGCGCTCACTGACACGTCGGAGCAAGGCACGAAGAATATATATGATGAAAATAGATAACTTAATCGAGGATGGCCGAGTGTCAGGTAGCGACGAGCTGAGAAAATTTTCCAGAATATCGTGTCCGCCGCTGGCACAAGCCACAAATAATTGAAGGTAACTGGGACAGACTTACTGGGACAGCTTGCGCTCCGTGCTGGAGCGGACACAGCACGGTCAATATACTAGTGATGCTCACGATCAGGTTGCGTTCCCTCACTTCAAAAAATTTCTTTATAGTCGGTGGTGTCACCACAGGACGCTACCACATTTGGTGTTGTTCCCTCATGAATATTTCTTTGATTCATTTAATTGACTTTCAACTCATTCGAAGTCATGTCTCACAAGCTGATAACACCGGAGGTAGCGCTGCCATAAGTTAGACACAGTACGACATAGAACGGCCGACTCCGTGCGTGCTTCGTTTGACAGAGCAAAAGCTTCAAGGCCCAATTTAAAGAATAAAGAGCTTTGGGAAGGTGCAATGACCTATGTGCTTCGCACTACCTCCAAACACTCGCACCGAGAACTTCGTACATTCATCCACGTAACCGCCTCCTTTCGCTTTACACCAACTCCGAGAATCGGCCATCGTGTTCCGCCTGGCTGCATACTACTACTAAGTTTTTAAGGTATGTCTCCATGGAGCTACCTGCAGAGAATTTTTTTTCGAGGAGATAAGGTCTAGGAAACTCCACGAAAAAGTAGTGCTTTGTTTCTGAAATGGGTTAACGCACAATCATATAAACGAATGCAAAAGAGGGGCAAAACTTGTGAAATCGGGGCTAGGAGGCACCAGGACACGTGACGGGGCCTCATTTCGTTGACTGCGTGAGCACCCTTCTTGCTTTAGCACTTGTAATGTTGTGTGAGATCGTATCGACGCACCCGCTCTTTTGATATTGATGAGTCTCATTGCTGTGTTTGTGTTCTTTCTCCGCGCCCTACAGTCGGCTTTGTTCTGTCGTATTTCTATTTTTCGTCCTCCTTTTCTGTTCTCACTATAGTGATGCAGGAAAAAAGTTTATGGCGCATTTTTTTTTGTAAAGCGCTTTTGTTTTATGCTACATTTCCTATTTTGCTTAATCTCCTACTATTGCTCCCGATATTCTGTTTGGTTCTGCTTTTGTTGTCTTCAAACAGCTCTGCACGCCTTTTCAGGCCGCAGTTCTGCCTGTTTTTTTTTTTTGTTGTTGTTGTTCAAAAACCACCCTTAATGTGAAATTTTAGTTTGGTTTTAGTTTTATGAGGTTCAACGTCACTAAGCGACTCATGATAACGCCGAAGTGGAGGGCTCTGGATAATTTCGACCACCCGGGGTTCTTTAGCGTGCACTGATATCGCACAGTATATGGGCCTCTTGCATTTCGCCTCCATCGAAATGCGACCGCCGCGGCCAGGATCGAACCCGCGTCTTTCGGGCCAGCAGCCGAGCGCCATGAACACTGAGCCACCATGGCGACCGCGAAATTTCTGATTTTTTTTTTTCATTTTAGTGCCCACCACTGAAACAAGAAATGGATTGATTGTTATAATGACATTTCGCACTTATCATTTCTGTTGTGGGCAGTGTCTAAGGGTGATGTGCCGGGGATGCGAGGGAGGTTGCTGGGCAAAGCCAGCACCACAGTAATTCTCTTGTCCCAGATTTCAAACAGATCTCAATTTATGTTCACCCTTTTGCACCAATCAGAGCACTTTGCGACTCCATCTGGACCTTCGCTTCTTTTCTCTCTTTCAATGAAAAACTACGCGTCATTAAGAATCGCTGATGACTCGGGACCACTTACGCTCAATAAAGGCAAAATCAGCAGCTAAAGTTTGTGCGCACGTGTCGTCCCGACTCTCTGCCTCCGAGTGCTTTGGGTGATGAATTCTAAAGCGAGAGCTGTCTCCGCTTAAGAGCGACTAAAACAGAGTAAATGACAAATAATGCTCTGTGAGAGGAGCTGGGGGTGTGTGGGGAGCGGGTAGAGAGGGAGGGGGGGGGAGAACAAAATGTGTCTCGTTCCGCAAGGTTTCCTCCGAGCCGACGGAAAAGTGTGCATTTTGCTCTGGAGCGATTGCTCGTGCTTCGACCTTGGCGGCCGGAGCTCGTACCCCCCCCCCCCCCCCCTCCCGCCTCAGCCTCGCGCTCCCCGCGCTGTCTGGGATCGTTCGGAGTTCCCTGCGGACGACCCGTGGACCGGACAAGATAACCCGAGCCCCACTCGACAGACTCTCGCTCGGGGCTTTCACAGCGGCAGCTCGGCCGACTGCTCCTGCTTGCTGCTGCTGCGCTGAGGTTCCGAGCAGGTCGTCGCGCACATCCCGTACGGCTGCTTCTGCCGGTGCTCTTCCCTTCGCTTCGGCTGTCTTGCGGCGGAGCGCAAGTCCCTTTTATGCGTTCCAGGATCGGCCGCGTTTGTACCGAATCTATGTTACACGTCTATTCATGAGGCGTCCCAACTATGTTGGTTTTTATGTCATCTTTATTTTCTCTCACGGGGTAGCTTAGCACGTGCGCATGCGGTGTGGTTGGTTTACTATAGTGGCTGCGGTTGTAGCAGTTGCCATAATGGCGACCAACTTGTCTCCCCCGGGAAATGCAGATATGTCGCGACTGTCCCGAAACTTCACCGTTTGGCGAGAAGTACGTTTCTGCGGACGCGGAGGGACCACACGCAGAACACGGAGTAAGAGCGTCGCGGAAGTTGGTTACACACAGACGTCACGGAAGGGCGTTATGGAAATGAGACAGAAAGCACTGGCACTTGAATCTCGTTGCTAGTTGTGTTTAGCAATGGCATTATATGTTGAATAAAAAAGTCTTACCATGCTGAAGTTTACTGCTGGTTACGCTCAGAAAACCACCCACCTGGGCAAACATGTTGCTCACTGTCTGATAGGTTTAAATCTAGGATAATAGTGCGAGATGCTAACATGGTCGGACTAAGACTACCACTAGGGTGCTTTATAGCAACATTGCATTTCAATCACATTGCCTGAACTTTGCCTTCTGAGGTATTCTAATTTAGTTTACAGTCTGCGTCATCCTTGTGTACAGCGTTCGAGCAGCGCCCTGCCTTACGAGCGATTCGACGCCTTGCCGCAGCCGCCTTGTTCTAGAGGCAATGCTTACATGGAAGTAGAGCCATAACAAACATACAGGCCAGGTAGATCCGAGCACTTTGCCTTAAAATCATCGGCTACTGCCAAATTTTGGTTTTTATTGTCTGGGTCGCACTCTTCGAGACCGTTACTTAACGGTGACGCGGGCTGTACTCTCAGTTACTTACTCCCTCCATCGCCTGTCCGCATCGCCGCCCATCAGAACCCTCTTTCCTTTCCTCTTCCCCATTTACAGTGCAGAGTGGAAGGATACATAATGGTCGCTTAGATGACAAGCTCTATTCCCTTCTAAATAAAACTTCCTCGCTGTCCTTAGAGGAAAAGCACATACATTTCTTTTTGAATTTGCGCTGTAGTTTTATATTTTATGTGCAGGAGTAACTAGGCTTTCTATCCGGAACGGTGGCGTAGTAAACGGCAACGCACACGACTGGACGGGTCTACCAAGACAACGGTTACCGTTGTTGAAGCACCACTCTGCGTGTATAAGCAGCTACCAGAAATCCCACGCAAGAGAGAGAGCCTTTATTAATGAGAAGGGCAGAGAGGTTGGCCGGAAAAATGAATATGTGGCCTGCTACTCTGCCCACGGGAAGGGGAAGAGGAGAAGGAAGAGGGTCACGATTGGGGATGATGATGATGAGAGAAGGCAGATGTGGCTAAGGCGTCCCGTCATAATTAGTTCGGGCTTGAACACGGGCTCCTTTCACCTTTAAAATAGGGCATGTTACATGGCCGGCAGGATGGTTAGAAATTCGCCCGGCTTGACGGCATGCGGCACAACAAACAGCGAAGTCCCGCGGGCGCACGTTACAGGTTGTGACGCCATGGGCTCCAGCACAGCGCGTGCGGACTGCTTTTGAGGGGTCGGCCGTGTGTGGGCAGCGGCTCAGCCTGTGTCCGTACTCAGAGCAGTGCGTACAAAGGGGAACGTGCAAGTCCTCACGGACTGCGATGAGGTCAAGCCCGCAATGACATATTTAGCTGCCATCAGGCGGCGAAACGCATCAGGGTCCAGTTCAGTAACATGTGCACAAGTGCCGCCTCTCTTTGTGAGAAACGCGCACCTTACAGGTTTCAGGGTCTAGCCGCAGCAATGAGTTCCGGCGGTTTAGGGCAGCAATCAGGTCTCCTGTGTGAAGGTCTGCGTACACGCCGCTAAGCTTCACGTGCAGGTTTCTCTGCTGAGGGACCCGAACAGTTATCGAGGCGCGAGTCACCTGGATGCGACTGATCGCCTCCTTAATGCGGTCAATGTCTGGGCGTTCCTTGGCAATGACTGTAACCCCGTGCTGAATGCGCCGCCGAGTGACCGCTCCGATGTCCTCTGCTTGAGGCTCGGATGTTAGCCTTTAGATTTGTGGACACGTCATGGCCTGCAGAGTCCGAGGGCTCGGCAGATGCCAAAAACATGACATGGTCAGGGTTGGGGATTCCCGAGGACACGGTGTCAATAGAGTCAACATGTTCAGTAGACGGAGTCAGCGGGACACGGCTGGCGGCATCCGAAGTATCTTGAGTATGCAAATCCCATGCAAAATTTGTGTTCCGAGCTTTGCCCGGATGTCAGCGTGCCTAAGTTTTTGTTACGCAGCTAAGCCGGCCTGACATCTTTGCTGCACAAGTGTAGTGTGACTTCACCTCCACGCGAAAATAGTTCCATCGCTGATTGCGCTCGGCTATTCTTGATACAGAGGCTGATCTCGGCTTCTGGTTCTTTGTGAGCAAATGCTAAAGAGTCACAATTTAGCAAATATTTAACAAGTTAACTGCATACTGGGTCACCAGTGGGTCACGTTCTGTGTTCTTGCAGTGCGGAACGAATACTGAGTGGTGCTATGGAGCCATGGGAGGGCTAAGATTCTTCAAACAGCCTACGAAAAACACGCATGTTAGGTTGCTATTGCCTTGTCTTATCAGCTCCAATAGGTTGTCTTTGCCGGATACTCACTAAAGAGTCATGCCGGATTAAAAAAAAAGAAAATCTAAGGGTGGCCTCTGATGGGCCATGACGCATAGGAATTAGGGTCCCGAAAATCACTGCCCTATTGAAGGTGTGTGGCGGCGACGTCTCACAGGAAAGCTTGTTGAGTGCTCCCCCTCCCCTCCCTTACCTCCTCTCTTTAGAAGCAAGCTTTTCTTCCGTGAGGACCAGTGCTACCCAGATATTGCCTTCTGCACAAAAAGTGCTAATTCAAGAATGATGCGGGAGCCCCAGACTTTGAGTAGGTGGGAGCCCCAGACTTCGAGTAGGCGCGAGCAAATCGCGCTCCCGGAAGACATGGTCCTCGCCATAATGTTTTTTTATGCATGTTTTCCTCACAGTCATGCCGAATGGTTATCTCGTTTCCGTCATCTTATTTTCTTTCATTTGCGGAGCCCAAAAAAAAAAAAAAGAAGGCACACTGAACCGCTCACTGTCCGCGTACGTCACTCTGAAGAAACGCGCCGTCCAAGCAGCGAATCCGAGATGGCTCGCCTCGGCGCCGGAGGTCCGAAGGCGCTCGCCGGGACGGCCGTCCGCGCCGATGACGAGGCGTCTTCGTCGGGCCGCGATGAGAAGACGCCTCTTGTTCGAGTAGCGTTCCGTACAAAGTATCGATCTGCGGGGATATAAAAAGTCTAGAGCCCGACCACCAGGTGCGCTGTCAGATACGAGCCCGGAGTGCGGCGCGCACTCTCTCCTCGTGCGGCGGAGGCGGCGGGAAGAGAGGGGGAAGAGGAGGAGGAGGACACGGGTGCGCGGGGCGAGGGCAAAAGCGGCGACGGAAGCGAAGTTGCCCCGTCAGTTCCGCTCCAATCTGCTCGCCACGCGAGGTTCGCGCGCCGCGCCACTTTCGGAGCCGGGATACGGACACTTGTTCCCCGCGCGCCGAGCTTCATGTTGCCGGCCGCCTTCCTCTATGTGGTCTGGGCTGTGCTCGAGTCGGGTGAGTCTTACGCCGAAGGCCGTCGTCTTTGTGCTGGGTACTTCCGCGTTTTGCTAACATGTAGAAACGTGCACTCTGCCTCGTATACATGATCAAACGCTAACGCGTGAGGTAAAGTGTGACCGCATACATTATTGCGGTTAAAATGAAGCGCTAATGGAACTCGTGCTCTGCGCGCAGTTCCTACTGCAGGCTCTAGTTTGTGAGGCTGTGCTGACTCATACAAATATGAACTTCGCACGACAATCCACTGAATACAGCTAAGACTACTGTGTGAATGTTAGCATGCCTGGCCTTTTACAGATATTGAGTCAGAGTTGATCTTGCTGTGTGAAGTCGTTTCCTGTCGATTCGGATAGCATGGATATGAAAGTTCTGGTATTTTTTTCTTTCTTTAGAGCCAATTTAACTAGAATACATTCCTTAGAACTCAGCTTTTTTTTGTTTAGTACAACGATTAAGAGATTGCTGTTTTGTTTAAACTCAGAGCAGCGAGTGTAACTTCTCAAATTAACTTCTGCGAATGCGCGAGATTTGGGAGGTTCTCAAAAATACTATTTCCACGTATTTTTTTATTTTTTGGCAGAACTCCCACCGTGCCTTTGTAATGTCAACGCGCGTTGACACCTTGCTTAATCATCGTTAACATGTAGAGCCGTTAGGCGCACCTATGAGAAACAGACACTGGGATTAAGATTGTTGTTCACCGTGCACTTCATTTTTTTTTTTTTACCATAGCATCAGAATATCCTGCGTTTGTGTTTAGCGCTGAAGCCTACTCACCAGGCAGTTCCGTCAAGCGAATCAATTTGTTTCTAGTGAGCCCGATAGCCAGTGTTTTTTGTTATAGCTGCAAAAAGTTATCAAAATTTTATGCTCTTCTAAGTGCACGCAAGAGTGGTATTAAAAGCAATATTTAGTTCGCGCTCGAGAAAAAAATTAATTATTATTTTTAATTATAGATCGAATTTTATAAACTTCAGAGAAATTGAGTTTTAGAGAAAGAAGAGGGAAAACAAATCCGAAACTACGCTCTTCAGTCGTATCTTTAGAGGAGTTATCGTTGAAGGCATGGTAGTTAGAAGTTGTCTTCGTACACCTTTACGTGGTACCTTCCTTCTGCGGCGCACAAGAATGGTCGCTATTTTTCTCATACCTCGAACTTGTTTAACAAACCGCTAACCTTTTTAGACAGCTTGAAGTTCTCTTACTCTCGTGTTTGAGCAAAATACTAGACTTCCGTTCAAACATCAACATTTTTAAAGCTTATTGTCTTCAGATATACTTCTGTAACAACATTTGCTTTTCGCACGTGCAAAAAAAAAAACACTATTCGCTTACACAGTTTTTTTTTTTTTGAAGCATGGTTGAGTAACAGCGGTACTGATGGCGCTAGTCCTCTCTAATCACGTCTACTCATGAGGCTAACCGACCTAGTGGTTAATTATTAGATGATTCGTACCTAAAGCGAGGTTAATGGCTTTCAGGGAGCTGCAGGGTGAGCGTTGGGCGCAAGTCAAGCCTATTGCTGGTCACAGCTCGTGTGGTGGTTTTGGGTTCCTTCCGCGGACACCACCCACATTTTATAATGAATCAATTCGTTTTTCCCCTCTTCAAATTTGTTGTTTATACAGCCGACTGCGAGACGTCGTTTTTATCAATTGGGTGAAGATTGCAGGGACTTACAAAGGCCCTGCTGCCATAACCAGAGGGTAACTCTCGAGGAGGCCTTAATTACTTCGCGCCAATTGACACACAGCTAAATGCTAAGAATCGAGAGGGCCCTTAGGTAGATGTCGCGTTTTCACTCCATATGATCAGGCGGCAATGAATTAAACAGTGCAAAATTTCAGCGCGTCAAGCAGCCAAGGAACTATTGCCAGCAATAAAATATTATTGCGAAAGCATTATTGTGATAGGAAAACCCCGAGCAAGATCTTGTGATGTTTGTATGTTTGTGCTAAGTGAAATAAATAAGCAAAAATAAATCAAATATATATTTGTGACTGAGATTCGAACCCTCGACAGAGCGAACAGGTCAGCTTCGCTGGCCACTTAGCGAGATTTCTAGGGTATCACCGCAACCGAACATGGGTCATGTTGTACTTGTTGCCTCAAAAGCGAAGGCACATACCCAAGCGCTGTGCATTGCTCATCGTGTTCTTCATCAAACAATATATCATCAGACAAATATTTGCGTTTTGAGCAATGTGGCAGTAGGGACAGAGAGATGTGCACGACATGCGGTTGGTGTGTACAATGTTGTGGCAAAAACACGGCACTGGACCGATACGCGTTGGCGTATCTGGAACATAACGAGTCGCTGGAACACAAGCCGCCGGCGTACATTGGGTAAATTGTCATTGGCGATGAAAAAGCTGGCGACGCGCATAACTGCTTCCTGTCTGCGGACACCTCAATCGCGCTTTCAATTACGTGGTGGTGGTGTTCACATGAAAAAAAACTGTGCTTTCGCGCAGTATTTCGCCGGCCATTTTTCGCTGCCTAGAAATACACTAACTAAAGTCAATTCAGACTGCGTTTGCAGGGGACGAAAATTTTTTACATACGTGCGCACAAAAACATATGCGCACGAACACACCAGGGAGAAAAACCGTACAATACGTAGCAGCTGTGGGGAAGCCGTGAGAATGCGTACAACATGAGATTGACGGCCGTGCTTAGGTGCTCACATGCAGATCATGAGGCTGCGTAGCTCAATTTGAGGCTACATATGTAGTGTGCGAAAAGATGCGTTTTCAAGGAGCACCCGTGATCTCGTGACTCTGCTCAGAAGTTTAGGCGCATGCATACAAGGAGCACACGCGCAGGAACTCGTTCGCAGATGCCTAACACTTGCGCGCGACGCGTCTCACCAGTGGCGCAGAGGTGCAGGCTATTGCGAAAATTCCTTCCAAGCTAGCGCTCCCGATCGCTTTCCTACGGTGGCGGCCCATCTCTATTCCAACGTCTTACTTCATCGCGAAAATTGCGCAAGGCAAAGTAAAAATATACAAAAGAATCTGTATCCAAGCTAGTTGGTTCATAGCGCGAAAGTAGAGTGTTAGAATGAAACTTTGTTTCCTTTCTCCAAATGAAATTCTCCCGCCGAACCGCAATTTCGCCTTCGCGAGGAGCCAGCGCATGCGCCCGAATGTAGTCTCCGGAGGCAGACGCTCGGGCCGCAGAGGCCGCGAGGAAATTTAAATTAGCATCGAAGCCAATCAAAGGTGCGACTCCTTCGCAACGTTCAACTTCGCTTAACGTTCCTCTGATCGGCTCGGTCGACCGTACGCGCTATAATGCATGCAGGCGCGGTGCCCTTAAGGTACCACGATGCGGAAAGAAAAGAGGGAACTAACGGAGGAGCCATCTCCTTGTTTATTCTTCCATTTAAAGGCAGCCCGTTGCTCGCCCTTCGTTCCCCGGCATTCTCGAAATGGACCACTTGCAATAGGCCCAGTGGACGGCGGCTTTTTGCTCCCGAAGCCGCAGAGGAAACCGCGAGTCTCCTCTCTGCGGGAGTCGAGGGTCGTTGCTCGTTTCTGCGTGTCCCGAACCGCTATAGAAGGCGGACTCGAGTTCGAGACAGAGAGGCTCCAGTGAAAGAGGGAGGGCAAGTGCTCGTGGAAATGCTTTTCGGTCGGAAACAGTTTGTTCCCTTTGCCTCTTGTTTGTGTTTGTCCCCCTTGGGTCGAGGGGGGAGGGGAGGTCTGTTTTCAAATTCTAATCATTTGCCGGGCCTCTTGCCTCCGGTCCCAGTAGCGGTGGGAGCAAGCACGTGTGTGTGGCTCCTAACAAGATTGGGATAAAATATTCACTCGAGGCGACCCCCGGCCGATTGCTCCCGCGTAACCCTCTCCTTCGCTTCCTCCATTCCCTTTGCACTATTGGTTCCTTTTAGTTTGCTTTTTTTGCTTTTTGACCGCTACCTCCGCTGCGCAGTACACGTGTGGGTGAGATGGCTGCCCCCTGTACGGCGAGGCACCTACTCCCCCACCGTTCAAGCGTGGCCTTGGTGGCGCGGCAACGTCGTGTTGTTTCTCTCTTGCCTGCTTTTTCCTTATCGGGTTAGGCTCAGCGTTGTCCGCGGCATCTCACTTTCCTGTCTCCGGGGAGGGAGAAGTCAGCTCGGCCCCGCAGTGACCGGATAACTTTTAGCGGAAAAGAAGAGGTCTCGGTAAGCCACGTGCAGAGGGAGCGAGCCTCGGGAGGCATAAGCGCAGACGTGTATGACAGGCGAGAGGCATTAGGGAGTTTAGCGCACCGTAACTACCTTGTCGGGCATGGCAAGCAGCATTGAGGAACTCTTCTGAATCAGCTAGACGGGGGCGGTAATCGTAGTGAAGCATAATAAAAGGTACAGATTTAAGGCACCGCAGGCTTATTCAACGATATGAAGTAGACAGGACGAAACGGTTGAAGGAATTTCTAAAGGCGTCAAATCAATAATGTAACAAAATGGAGTCTCCTGATGGGCGCCTTCAATGCCGGAGTGAAAGGAAGACGCTGACGGACGGCTAAGCAGTGGGCAACTATGGCATAGATTTTAGGAATATCAGAAGAAAACTATTATAATTGATTGAATGACATGGTCTCATTATTATGATTGCATTCCTGCACTGATGAAACGAAAGAAGAAGTGAGAAATGGAAGAGGCTTTAAAAAAACACCCGTATAGGCATCGCACACGCGTGTTATTTTGCTTCTGGCCAGTTGCGCTTATTTACACCGTGCCCCTCTCCCAGATATATTGCCCACTCCCATTATAGATAAGAACATCCCTGGCAAATGATGAATTTTTTCTAACTCTCCTAATGTTCTCGAAACCACAACGAAAACTTCAGCGGTGACGTAAAAGTGGTAGATGCGGGAAGATAAGGGATCACTGAAAAGAGACTACTCGAGGGCATGAATTCTCTAACATTTCTCTCGAACTTCGGGCGTAAACCACTTTGAAATTTTGACTACCCTTAAAGTTGGATATATTGCCGTAAATATACAAGGTGTCTGTTCCCAAAATAAGGCCACTTTGTTCACTTGCACGTCCTATAAATAGCAAAAATATTTCGCAATATCCAACGCGGTCCCGGTACCCTTCGCGCCTACAGGAGAACACTCTGTTTTCATATATCTGGTGTCAAGAAAGACGGCAGATTACTGACTGCGAGAGCCGAGGGCGTGCGGGAGTGAGATTAAAAAGCTTGTTTTTAGCGAACTTTCGCCTTCTTTTAATTCAGCCTTATTTTTTCTTTGTCGACTTGATTTGAAGCGCGAAAGATCGGGGGCTGGATTAAAGGTTTTACTTTAATCCTCTTTGGGCAGATTGATGAAAACTGCAGGCGCCCCTGGAGGGTAGACGGCGGAAGTGCTCATGCGGAGAGTGGGATCTTCGGAACTGCGCACACGAGTCGGGACACATTTACTCTTGCAAGGGGGAACGTCAAGACTGAAGTGTCAATAGGTTACACTTTTTCTCGCTTGTAATCGCTTCTTTTCGCCTTGAAATATATTTCTCATCTTACTTTCTTGAAATCATTCCCTCATTTCTTTTCGGCTTTTTCGTCGTGATACTCACGGTTCGTGTGATAACAGGATCAGAGTTGAGCAAGGGCTTACAAGGTTCGTCAGAGCTTCACCGGTGGAGGATGGTAGCAGACAGTGTAATAGGGAGTTAAAACAGTCTAATAACTCACCGTTCGTCTTGCTTATATGAAGGCAGCTAAACATTTTGTGGTTCAACATTTTGCGGTAGTTACATTACTAAGAAATGAAAACGGTGTACTGCTGCAATACGCGAGCAACGACTTGATAACAGCGGCGGAGATGGTAATAGAGAAGTATCTGCTGCCAACTGCTTATACAAACCGGAAGCCGTCCAGCTTAAATTTCAACCGCTGTATTCTCTTTTAATTACTTCTCCACTAAGCAGTTCTAAGAAAGCTGATGATTCGATGTACCCTCGGTTAATGAATTGCTTTGGAGAAACTTGAGATTGTCTAAATTTATCCCGTGACCATCCATGGCGCACCCCATAACCTAGAGGCAACTTTTATTTGTAAGATTCTAATGATTAGCGACCTAGGCAGTACGACTAAAAGATTGCTGCGAGGAATTTTCGCATAAATCGGCAGCGAATGGAAGAGCGAAAAAGCGGAAATCTCTAGCTGATGTGCAGCATTCCACACTACTCGTAAGAAAACAAACCATCATTTGCTGCTATTAGTTCACCAGTGACTGTCATCAGCTCATAGTTTATCAGCATGTCATGTGGTATTATTCAGCAGCTTTATAACCTGATAGATTCATATTGAGTTTAATTTTTTATTAAATCTTGTTTCGTGCAGAAGTTTGATTGTCCTTATCATGTAACTGCAAGACAGACCTATTTGTTTTTTTAAAATGTCTGACCCTCTCTCTCTAAATTTTGTTTAGAAGTTTTATAACTTGAAATATTGATATGGAGTTTAATTTTTTTTATTAAATCTTGTTTGGTGCAGAAGTTTGATTGTCCTTAACCTGTAACTGCAAGATAGACCTATTTGTTCTTTTAAAATGTCTGACCCTCTCTCTCTCTCTCTCTCTCTCTCTCTCTCTCTCTCTCTCTCTCTCTCTCTCTCTCTCTCTCTCTCTCTCTCTCTCTCTCTCTCTAAATTTTGTTGTTTTTCTGAATTGCGTAGGGTACGAATTAAAACACATTTTCAGGGTTTGTTTTAGTGAAAATTAGGCCTTTTGGATAGAAAGATTTGTAGCAAACAGCAAACGCTACAATAAAATTGCCTTGAAGGTTTTCAGGTTTCCTCTTCTCAGGGGCTATCAGGTATTCCTGCTCATATGAATAGAGTAGATAAGGAACGCAAACGATTGAGCATACACAGAGGCGTTTGGTAAAGCAACATCTTCAGCTTCTTCCATAGGTGTCAGTACAGCTTTCTTGAATTCTTATCGACATGAGAACAAGCCTGAACGTTTGATCGCAGAGAACAAATAACGCAGTGATATCTGACCACGCCATGTTTAAAAAACATTAAACTGATTGCATCTGCATACATCCAAACTGTACACAGAAACCTGAAAAGAGCTATCTTAAGCGTGTACACTATTAGATGCTGGGCTGTATTTATTTCATATCTTTTCTTTCATATAAACGCACATGTATAGGTTGATTGTCGGCTAATCTAACTCTAATCTAAAGGATTCTCTCTCTGTGCACTTGGCAAGCATTTGCTGCACCTTTGTGGATACCAGCCAGCATAGCAGTTCTGACGACCCTTCGCGGCAGAACTATGCTTCGGCTTTGATACGAATTGTGGAGCGTCTACTGAACTGCATGAAAGACCTTGATTTGAAATTTGGAGCGTGAAAAGTTTCTCACCCTCTTCCTCGCAAGAAATATTGCGTTGACAAAGCGAACTGGTGAGAAAAATGAAAGACGATTTAGCGTGGTTAGGCCAAATGCGGATTTGGTGCGCTAGCACTTCGTTTTTCACTTCGAGACCCAGTTTTAAAGTTCGAGCGGTCTTGAGACAAAAATAGACGAAATCGGTGAGAAACGGCCTCAGTGCTAGCGCGCTAAAACTGGAGGGGAGACTTTATCGCCGCCTTAAGGGTATGACGCAAAAGCGTTATTGGGTTAATGCCCCTGCATGCGGAATTGGTCGTTATCGACTTGACATTCATACAGCGCTGATACCACACCTGACGCAGTGGTGCAGCGGTTAAGCGAGGCACCACTGTCCTGCGATGGCAGGTGCTACCGGTGTCGCTTTCGAGACCCGGGTTTATCTTCCGGAGCAACCTCTCACCTCCAATCATTTTGGAACTGCCACCGTGGGCAGGTTGTTATGACGTCACAGGGTCACGTGACTCTTAGTTATCTGATTTAACTTGTGCTCCACGGTGGCTTCCATCACAGGTAGTCAGTCTACTGCTTCTAGTCAGCCTATATTCCTTCTACAGCTCAAGGGAGAGAAGGTAGAAGATTATTAGCACATGGAAACGGTATGAGGGGTTATTATAATGTGATGTGTATTTCAGCGAAGCCCACCTCTAATTTTTAAAAATAGGTTTTTGAGGAATAAAGATGCATTTTTCGGCATAGTAATACAAGCCGTTTCAAGCGCCAGATTACTGCTGAATGATGTGAACTGCAAGCTGGCTAGCCGAATTTATAGCAATCAGGTACCCTGCTGGAATTTGAGGCTTGTCGCTTCCCTATGGTTGTAGCCATATCATGTCTCGAAATCGTTAGAAACCGGGACTGCAGTGGGAGCTGTGGTTGAACAAATTCTTCCCAATTCGCGCGCTATTAAAAAAAATGCACAGCCGTTAAATGCCAGTAGTAACGCCCACCACCAGTAAGCGACACATGCTCCAGGGAATTTATCACATGTATTAATTGAGTTACTATATAGCACAAAAGACATCTTAATTCCTCAAAAGCTTATTTTTTAGACATTTCTACGGGCTCCGCTAGAACACCCGTCATGTACAAGAGCGCCAGTTACCTATAGGAAAGCAACATCGAAAGTGAGCTACAAAGCGGGAGCTGATATTTTTTTGTCTTTGAGATTTATAGGCAGAAATGAGCGCATTGTATCTAAAGTGCATTTTGACAAGCGCTGAAAGCTTATGCTGGTGAAAACGCTGGTGAAATTTATTTCGTGAAATTCACTCCGACGTAGGCCATAAAAAAAACATTAAAACTCTGCCCAACTCAACAAATAAGCGACCTGTAGACGATTTATGCAGTTAGCTTTTTGTACGCTTTCTGTAACTCTTTAACAACATATTCAGTCGCTCGAAACACTGTAATGGTCAGTTATTATGAAAACTGCGTTTCCGAAGCTGCAAGGATATGGAACGCAAAGAGGAACGACATACGAATGGACGGCTTTAGAGTGAGCAGGTGAAGCCAGATCTCTCGTAAGCTTATCTTGCGGCGAGGTTTAATCTCTTTATTTATTTATTTATTTATTTATTTATTTATTTATTTATTTATTTATTTATTTATTTATTGCAAGTACCTAAAGCGCCTATGAGGCATTATTGTAGGGGGATATAGCTGCATACAATAACACATGCAAAGAAGATATTGGGAAACATGTCAGCAAGGTAACAACAATACTATAAGTAGACTAAAAAAATACGTAATATAGATCGGCACAGCTCTGCTAAAATGTACGAGACCTAGAAGAAATACATCAGATCACCATTTCAACAGCACTTTGGAAATAAGGTGCACAAACCACATCCTTCTCAAGGTTATTCCAGCCCAGAATTGTGTTAGGGAAAAACGAATACCTAAATACATTAATGCGGCATTGATAACTCTTAATCATTTTTGTGTTGTCTAGTCTCTCCGAAATGTAAGATGGCTGCTTTAATTAAGTGTTTTTATTAATACCGGTACAATCATTGTAAATGCTATGCAAGAACTTCAGCCTGCAAATTTTTCTTCGGGTTGCCAAAGTCTTCCACCCAATACGGTCGGGAAGTTCTGAGCTCTTTATATGAAAATTATAATTCCCAGTCAGAAACATTGCAGCACGTTTCTGTACCCTTTCTAACTTGTCAATGAGTGTACCCGTGAAAGGGTCCCATGCTACACAATGCTCTTTCTGCCTGAATTAATACCGCTGAAATACTATTAAGCTGTTCCTGTTTATGTGCGCGTTTATACGTAAACCTCCAGCGAAAATTTATTAAACAGTAGCTCGCGCTCTTAAAAGTTGAGCTGACAAAAAAATTCGTAATTCCTCCTAGACAAAGCAAACGAGCTTTAAAAATTTCGCTCTTCCCCAGTTTCCAAATCCTAAACAGTTAGCTCCCACCGTTTTTGCGCTAAGATAATTTGTTCCCGTTTAGCATTAGTGGTTTCAATATTCGTGCGCTCGATTTGAATAAACATGACAAGCAGACTTTTTTTTTTCCTTTGTTGTGAAACACAGTTATTCTTGTGTCTAGTGCGCAATTATAGTTCAATGTTGCAGGGCTGTCTAGTTCCTACTATCCTTCCAAGTAGGTTTTCAACTTTGTCCGGCCGACAAACTTTTAATGGTTTGCGGCAGCTTAGGAAGTGTCGACGTTAGTGGAGGGACGCGGCTCGTGAGACTCATTAGCAAGCTTTCTCTTTATCACCCGTTCTTTTTGTTTCCTCCTTCTTAGCTCTTTTCTTTGTGGCCTCAGAATCGCTTAATCGACGCAAATTAAACTTAGCTTTCGCGTCGTCTCTTGTTGAGTCTAATGAAAAGGGACGCGCCGGGGCTCGACGTTGTTTCTTCAGTTTTTTTTTTCTCCTCTCAAGTTGCTTGTAGCGGCGTTTGTCGGGACACCTTAGGGTACAGGGCACCAAATCCCGTTTGAATAACGACTCTGCCAGGTCGCGCAGCAGCCCTGTCTTCTTAGAAGCGTGCTTGAAAAAGTTCTATAATAATGAATGCGTTGCCAGAAACGAACCTCTTGTCGTCGTTTTCTTTTTGGCAGGTGAGACGAGAGAAAATGTCAGTGTTCTGATGGTGTTCAAAGTAAAGCTATAAGTTGCCTGTCGTTACGTCAGGACGTCGCCCCACTGGCAGCGTTTGCGATGGCCGCCGTTTTCTTGGCTGTTTCCGGCTCTCGTAAGAGAGTACATGCAACAATGGCCTGCGTTTGCTTCGTTCTTCAAGCTGCTAGAAACTGGCACGATGCATTTATTCTTGTTGTGCGCACTATCTTAGCGTTATATCGTGCCTTACTTACATGGCCGTCGTCTCTTGTGCATCCTTAATGATATTTGTAACGATTTATTATATTCCCGGAACTTTTTACACCTCGGTGTGTTATTTGTTATAAACATAAAAAATAAATGTCAACTTAATATCAAGCAAAGAGAAGTGCTCTGTTGCTAATGCGCCCTGTATGAAGTGGTTATACGAAGCTGCTGCGCATCCTGCAGGTGGTTTAGACCATTTTCCTCTTAACTCGATCCCTTCGGTACAGTGTTCAGACGTGAGCAGACTTGTCTGGTGGAATGGTGAACTACCGGACAAAGAAAGGGCCCTGCGCTTGTGCCATTGTTGTCCTTACAGGCGTGTGGCAGCGTTTGAGCACAAGAAATTTTGGCGCCAGCCACTACTTTAAAAACTTCGCTTTCATTGCTCCGAAAAAGAACGCGCGTCCGCTCTATCGAAGTCTGCTCACGTCTGTCCATGAGTGACGAGTTGGATGGTTATTGTAACGACCCACTTCTCAACAAACTGTGAATTACAATCTCATCATTCAACTCGCCGATACTTCAGCCAACTATATAAGGCAATGAATATTTTTTCTGCTACCGTCGTTTGTTTTAGCCTCTTTTGTTTTTCCTGTGCCTTAGTTTGTTTTGTTTTTGTATGCCTACGAGGAAGCATGAATATACTTTTTTGCAGGTACAAATGCGGACCGTAGTAAACGGGGCGCGCTGTGGCTTCTCTAGTTTCATAGCGCGTTGTCTAATGAAAACTTCGCGGTGAGATATATGCAGGCAGGTAGTGATCGCTAGGGCGGATGCTCATAGGTGCACAATATTGCATGGTTTCATCTAGGATAGCCGTTATTGCTTACCGTGTACCGGTTACCGTTTTATTGTGCACTCTGAGAACTGGCACACTTTCATAAAGTGTGAACAAGCTATTATACTCTCTTCAGCAGCTGTTTACTCGGCCTAAATTGGCGAAGGAATGAAACGCCTGCTTCGGCAGTTGCAGAGCGTAAAACTGTCTTCGCACTCCCTCTGAAAGACGCCGGAAAATTGTATGTTTTTTTGTGTGTCTGTAATGCAACTGAAACCTACGGTCACCTGTGACATCTATATCTTGGAAAATGCTTCCGCTGCTGAAACCGGCGAATTTAATGTAAAGTGACCTCCTTCGAGCTGCTGGAACAAGATGTATACTTTGGTAATTGCTCCGATTCAGAACAATTTATCGGTGGCATGAACAACCGTACGTAAGTTTGAGAAAAGCGTGCCTCGTAAGTGTAGAATTTTCCCAGAAACAAAAATACAGCCCTATCGCTAAGTGAAAATAGTTATGCGCCGGGAGACGGCGTCATTCACATTTTTGTACATTTGTTAGAACACAGCGACCTTTCTAGAAAAAATGCTTCGCAGAAACGAGCGATGCTAAAGCTGAAGGGAAACGCTTCCGATAAATACTGGAAAATCTTCACGATTCCGCCTCGTAAGAACCTTGTAAATGCTTCATGTAAAGAAAACGTCGTTCTGGAATAAACGAGTAAGAGGCAGTTCGGCCTATCAGCTGTCCCCTAAAAAACATCCTGGAACATTCGACTAAACCGAGAAGGACATGGATATAGTGCTTGTCTTTAATATACTGCACACTTTAAATATTTTCACCCCAGACAAGTTTTGAGCCTTCGGTGAACGCTTCGATATCAATACCAATTACTACATTTTATTTTGTTTATTTTACAAGTACTGCCAGCCTTATTACCATTTCTTAGGCAGGAGGGGACATTTCAAACAGTTGAAGAATTTCAAGAACAGCAAACAAAGTACCAGGCACTTCAGAATGAAGTATAGAATAAACAGCACAGACAAATGTTACAGTCGTAATGATCTGACAGGGAGAGGTGGACATGAAAGTTATTGTTTATGCACATGTGCACGTTGGAATGATGAAACCATTGGGCAATAAACAATGTTGGCGCGTGGTGGGTTCCGTTCAGAAACCGTACACGGGAAAAAAATGATCCTGCACGAAAAACCTCAAACCTTTTTTTTTTTTTTTTTGGTGTGATACGAGCATGTGGAGCTGAGGCTACTCGGTAGAATCTATAATTTTTTTGCCTATCTCTCAGTTACTGCAGTAGGGAAAATGAAACAAAATTCAATCCGTCCTGATAACGCCTTGATACAAGATTTTCGAGTTCTGCAGCTTCTTGAAGAGATGATAGGGACGTGCGCTAGCTTTATGATCGAAAAATTAATCAATCTGATTTTCTGTAGCTGTCCTCAAGTTTAGTGACTTTAGTTTTTGCCCGTGCATCTCAGACAATGGAAGCATACTCTATAATGGGTCGGATGAATGTTTTGTGTGCCAAAATGTTTATTTCAGGTTAAGCATTTTCTAATGTTTGCCTTTAAAAAAATCTTTGTTTCTTCATTGCTTTATTCTACTGTGTGTTAAATGCACGTTCTACATAACGTCTGATGTAATTAGTACTCCCAAATACTTGTACCTGGACACGATAGATAAACAGTGGTCATTAGTGCTATAAAAAAGGTTAAGAGATTCACCTTGCGAGTTATAGGTTTGGTTTGGTTTATGGGGGTTTAACGTTAATTCCAAAGCGACTTAGACTATGAAAGGCGCCGTAGTGAAGGGCTCCTAAAATTTCGAACACGTGGGGTTGTTTAACGCGCACTGACATCGCACAATAACGGGCCTCTAGAATTTCGCCTCCATCAAGATTTAACCACTGCGGCCGGGATCGAATCAGCGTCTCTCGTGCCAGCAGCAGAGCACCATAACCACTCATCCACCGCGGCGGCACTTTGCGAGTTATAGTCATCGCAACAGTTAATCTGCGATCTCGAGCACCAAGTTTGTATTGTAGATAGCGAGGTGTTTAAAACTACCTGATCATAATTGCGTAACTCATAGTACACAATGCAGTCATATCCAAAAACCTTGATCTTAAAGCGTATGCCACTGATGGTGATGCGTATTTCATGGTACACAATGTCGTTATCTGCAAAAAGCTTGATTTTGACACGTGTGTCACTGATAATGGAACTAGAAAGAAGAACGCTTTTAATAATTATCGTTGTCGAATGCCAGAATGCACTTTTACGGATGTCGAAGCTGCATCATTTACTTGAACACAATGTTTCTGTACTGACAAGGATGCTTGAATCCAATTAAGTGAATTATTGTTTTTTAGCAAAGGTTTCAGTTACAGCAGTAGCTACGAGTGTGAGACGCGGTCGAGTGCTTTTTTCAAAATCGAGAAATATGAAGTCAACTTGGCTTTGCTTCTAGAGGTTTTGTTAATTCGGGAACTGCGTCTACGAACTGCGTTAGGGTTGAAAACCACGACGGAAACAATGTTGTCTTGCGTCGATTATTGCGCTATTGTTTACGAAGACGGATATGTGTTTTAAAATTGTGTATTCGAGGGATTTTGTGGATGCGCAGAGTATTGAGATTGGTCTTTGTGATGTGAGGAGGGGCTGATTATCTGTTTTTTTGTGTGGGGATGTCTATTGTACGCATCCATGGGGTTGGGCGTTCCACGCGTGACACTGATTTCTCGAATATTAAATTTACATACTTTAAATACCACTCGGCATACCGGGAAAAAAACGCATTCGGGATTCCTTGAGCTTCGAGCGACTTTTTGGCATCTATATTAAGCAAAAGTGCCAATGCACCTTCTTCACTAATTCTGACATCGTTAATCGGCAGAATGTGTTCATAGCATTTCATATGTGTGCTGATGACGTTATCGTATGTAAACGCCGAGCAAAAAGTACTTGTTGAGCACGTCTGCAATTTTTGCATTGTCTGTTACAAAGGTATCACCGATACAGAGTTAGAGTGTAACTTTCTTTTTTTGGCAATGAGGGCTGCCGGAACTTCCCAGGGCATGAGGCACGACATTTTTAAGTGTTGTATTCAGATAGGGATGTTTTGCTTTTTAGATATTGTTAGCCAATAATATGCGTAAGCCGAAAAACATATCACTCCTCGCCACAGTTGGCCGTTGGTTGTGTTGATTTTTTGCCTTCTTCAGCTTTCGTTTTAATCCTATTATCTATTCCGTCACCAATGGATTCCGCTTTCGTAGTACTTTTTGTTTCACATGTACAAAGTCGTGGACACATATCAGAGACAGGCATTTGATCAACCCCCAAATGTCAACAATACACTATTGGTAAGATTAACACAAGACAAAAAAAAATGCAGAATATCTATCCAGTGCCTTCAATATATTAATATCACTTGCGCCCACGAACAAAAGCTCCATTTTTTTTTCGCTGTATGAAGCTATGAAGCTTTTTTCTTTTTTAATTCCTAAAACTCAGCGCCGTTAATTTAATTTTGAACACTGCCAATGTTGACAGATTTAGAAACTCAAGTGACGTGAACGCGGTGTTCCTTCCCCGTCTTCAAATATCTAATTAGATGTTTCCTCACTAGGTCGAGAAGTTATTTTAATCGAAAGATAAATGAGTATACTTCAACGGGGACACTGGATTTCATAATATTGTGTGCCGTTTTGTTCTCCACTGAATGGAATTTGCCTAAAAGGCCTTGGAAGGGAAGCTATATGCGCTGTTGACCGAAGTTTGTATTTTGGCATATTACAAAACGGTGATCCGGATTTTGAAAACGCGTGTAAAGACAAAGGGCGACACAACTAGACAGGAGAAGCGCTGTAGACTCTTCTGTCTCTCTTTGAATTTACCTGCACTTTCAATATTCGCTTGCAATACCAACTGGCACAACGACAACTTTGTTAAGATGGCCTGGAGCAGCTCTACGAATTCGCTTAAGAGAAAGATATCAGTCGCAGTCCAATCACAACTCCATATTTAAATCCAAATCGCCGATTGAAACAATCTCTTCATTTTCGCGGAAAAAAAATTGCTCTGAATCGACGATTGGAGTATGCCTTTAGCTTTGTGACAGTAGTATACTGAGTGCTGATTTCGGCTTTTCGCTCACTTATGTCGGCGGGGAGTTAGTGTTGGTAAGTTTTGAGTATAATTTAATACTATACCTATTACAGGTGCTGCTGCTTTTGCTCTCTAACATTCCCGGAATACCTAACAGACTCGCGAATTAGTCAGGCACATGTTCGTCAGCAGCCTACGGGAAGATGCAAGCAGATGCCTGATATTACGTGCGCATACCAATTAAAGCTACCTCTTATTACTTCCTTGACTGGTGTCTAGCTAAGAAATTCACGATAGCACGAGGTTCTAGAATAATTTCTACAAACTGGGGCTCTTCAGTGTGCATCAGAATATCATTACTGGAGAGGTTTCACGATTCTCCCCCATTAAAATGTGTCGCCGGAGCCTGGACACGAACCCACGAACTTGTAGCCAACAACAGAAGGCCATGCAGATCACCCTAGCCTGTCATCTATGCCTGATATTGCCAGCCTGCCGCCGTTATTCCTCGTTTGATTATAAAGGGATCCAAAGGTCGTTTCACAGCAGAAATAGTGCAGTAGGAAATACACACACATTGGTCAAGAAAATTACGGTACATTATAAAAGCGGTGGCTTTTAAGTGAAGCAATTATTATGAATGCGGAAAGCAATTTCGATGAAATAAATCGGAGCCGCTTGGACGTAAACGCTTGTCTACGGGTCGCTTAACAATCCACTATTATAACTATAAACTATTCACTATGAACAAACGATGCGAGCAAGGGCGTCTGCTCTACTGGTGGTATGGGTCTTTGAAAACTATTTTCGTTCAGTATAACTAATAATGAGTGCGCCCTTCGGCTTTAAGAACTGCAAAATAATTCCTGAGAAAGAGTGCGGAGAAATATCCTTACATTCCTTGCACAAAATTAGCACTGATCTGGTTTGCAATGTTTAGGCAAGGTGGCGAGTTGGGCGAGTTCTACATTATTGATGATGAGAAGAAAGCGTTAACCAGGACGATTACTAAAAACAAATACAACTACACAAGCGTTTTTCACAACAAAATTATGTTCTTGATAAACACGCACTTTTAAAACGTGCAAAAAATTACCAAAAAATAACGAATCAAGAACTGCAAGAGCAAAAGGGATAAAAGAAAATACCGAACAGAGCCAAACACTGCAAAAACTATCAAGAAGTTACACAAGTGAGGAGGCACGGTTGTTGAAGTCTTTTCATACAAAGTGATAAAGGGATGTATGACGCAACTGGCGCCTTTCTTCGCAATGAGGAGCTCCTTGAAATGGTCGTATCATAGAAAATGTAATGACACGATTTACATTTTTTGCAATAATCTGGCAGATTTGGCAGCCTCGGATCTAACAAGGATATTTAATGTTTTTTTTTCATTTCTTATGAATTCAATGTCCTGCTTGTCCAACGTAGCACTTGCCAGATTTCAAGGACACGTGATGAACAGCTCCATCGCTTGTGTCATCGTCTTTCATTTTGTGGACGTCCTGGTTCGCGCTTCTTTCTCAAATTGATTGTAAAACTTGACATATAATGAGCCTAGCTCTTTATGAGACTCGCAATTCCTTTGGAAAGCGTACAAATCTAGTTTCCTAAACAAAAGCACCTTAAATGTGGTTCCGTGAAGAAGATTTAGTCAAGAAAAAGTCGATGCATAGCTAACCGAAGTAGCAACAGAAAATACTGTTGTGTCGTACTATTAATTATGGACTGCCTAACGGATGCCACAGCTGCGCGAGTGCAGACTATTATCTGCGTTTTCTGAATTTTTTTTCTGTCTAATTAAGGGAGGACATAATAGCTACGTTTAAAGCCACGTTTCGCCGAGGTTTTTGTTCAAAATCTGGTTAAAATTGCTTAGGAGAAATAAAAAGCTGCAGGGCGAATAATATGCAGTGCACCAAAGACAAGATGGTCCCAGGCGCGTAATAAAATATATTAAAATTTTTAATAACATAAATTTTGTGTCGAGTGTAAAAGCGCAGTATCGGAGAGAATAATATGGACTACGCCTTCGCGTTCAATCTCTTCTTTCCCGTTCATTAATGAAAAAAGGAAACTTTGGCTCCTTTGTGTGCAAGGGCGAAAGTACTTTTTACTTGTTTCTGCATCAAACATCGATTAATTCTTGCTTGGTAACGCGTCGAATAACTTCAGCCGCCGAAGCGTGGTTCATATTTTTCTGTCCGCGACTGTACATGCCCGCTTTCCGAAGTCTGAGTTTGGTGCACTCCATAAAAGAACTGCTCGAAGAGCAAGCAAATTTTGGCTGGAGAGCGAGCATTAAGCACTAAGGAGCGCACGAATATAGTCCGTGGAAATGTGGTAGGGATAGCGAGCTAAGAATATTATTTCTTCCCGGTTACGGATTGTTCGCCCTATTTAACCATTTTTCTGTGCAGTTAAGAGCTTAAAAAATTCTGTGCTGGGAACGGTATTCGTTCGTCATTCCAAGCTTGGCTTTTGTATTGAAAGGTGTCAGGTCTTTAACTCAAGATAACAGCGCTATTTTTGTGTTCTTTTGGATATAGCAATGAAAGAACTGCGTAACGCCCCTGTGACGCCTTTGGACTGTTATGGTATGGAAACTTCAGGTAGAAAGCAACAAAATAAGGTCAGCTACTGTGGTTATCAGAATTGGAAAGATGTCAGTCTTTTTAACACGTTCACTGCGTAGCCCCTTATCATAGTTTTGATCTCTGTGCGTCGTGGCCCACCGGTGGGTCACCCGATGCTTTCCGCGGGTGCATCGTGGCCCACCGGTGGGGCACATTTCTGAGGCTGTTTTTTCCGCCTGCTGAAAGATGGCTCTACTGGCATTTTCGGTTGCAGCTTGCGCGGGCTACTTCAATCATGTATGCTAGCGCAGAAAATCATCACGTAATTCCCTTGGCCCGTGCATTTCCAGGAAGTTGCTTCCCCTGGGGCCGCATTTTATAAGAATCCATTGTCCATTTTCCGCTCCATTTCGCGTGACGTAAGCCTGACTGAATCATCAGACGAAAGCAGCAGTCGATCAATCAAAGAACTGAAAAGCAGCAGATACCCGCGTTGACGATAGCCTTCGCCATTCGTTGCGCGCTGTGGTTCAATATGGGCTGCAATGTGCATCCAATAGTGAGGTCCGGTCGCCAATGAGCCAATAGTCAGGTGGCTTCCCACGGACGTTTGAACGGCACGGCTACGTCATCGAACAATAATGACCTGACGTAAAGGACCAAATGGATCATAGAAACAAAATGGATAATGGCTTCTTGTAGTATACGGCATCTGGAGAATTTATCTAGTCATTTATTACCGCGACTCTGCTCGCTTCATCCCCAGTGAACGCGACTGAAGCGCGTTCTCAAGGATGTCCTTGAAAAGCGGCGCTCTTTCTGTCTACCAAATTTCTGCTTTATGCAACTAGAGCGCGGCCAAGAGTTTCGGTCGTTCTGGTCCGCACAAATGCCAGAGGCGCTTGTTGCTCTCGCACCCTCGATTCTTCTTTCTTTTCCTGGGCATGCACAAGTTTTCACAATATAGAGTTTGCGTTTTGAAGCCGTTGCCTGCTACGTTACCTACCCACCGACCAGCTCCCCTTTGTGGGGCAACGTCACGTGACCCTGCGTTTCAGCATTCACTAAGCACAAATACTCAAGAACAAGACCTCAAACTCGACATTTTATTCAAGTACTTCCAGAATAATTTTCGTAAGAAAAAAAACAGTTCAAATCACAGCATTTGCAACTAAACGTCTTACGTGCCACCAGCTAACGATGTCAAAAACGTAGTGTATGTTCAGGAGTTCTACTCGTGCAGAAGATTGAAACATGGCAAACACATAAATGGCCTTCCCGCGCAATTTGCGCAGAATGTAACAACTTTCTTCGCCATTACCCTTGCCTGCTCTGGACTTCTGCGAGCTCTCAGCGATGCGTAGCATCCAGTACATCTCCTTCGGACAGACCGTGCAGGTCCATCGGCCTTTTCCAGCGTATGGGCGCGCTTTGTTCCGCGTGTCCTTTCGGTCTCAATCTGAGCTGTGTCGAAGAGTGCGCGTGCCAACTCCTCGCGGAATTCGATGATTGGCGACGTTTTACCGTCCACCATTGAACGGACAACCCATGCGTTCACAACTGCAGTTCCAACGATGAGCTCCACCGCAGCTTTCCTATACCACTTGAGCCCTTTCCGTAGGCAGGAGTAGTAGGACGTCATTTGGTCACTGTAGTCTACGGCCTTTTTCGCCACGTTGTAGTCGAGGACTGTGCGCGGTTTCATGATCGGCTCACCCTTTCTCGTTTTTTTTCCGGTATCAACAAGGCTGGCGTCATGCTCAGCAACCGTTGTGATCATGAGAACGGGCCGTTTATCCAACCACTTCAGCACCTTTACGCCGTTGTGGGATTCAAGACCAACGACTTCGCCTTTTTTAACTCTAGCTTGTGTAACTTCTTTCGGAAGCCCCTTTCGGTTCGATCGGAGAGTGCCACATAAAAATGTATCATCTTTCAACAGGCGTGACGCAAGCGGCATGCTCGCGTAGAAGTTGTCGACGAAAAGTGTGCGACCGCAGCCGGTGAAGCCAGCCATCAAATTTACTACTACTTCTTCGGCATGCCCCATGCCCGCTATGGCGCCAGATTTTCCGGCATATATCTGCACTTTCAATGTATAGCCCTCCTTCGTGCAGGCCTTGTATAGCTTGACTCCATATTTGTGGGCTTTACCAGGGATGTATTGCCTAAAGGCGAGGCGCCCACGCCACGGAATCATCGTTTCGTCAATGACAATCTCTTTGCCTGGCTCCAACACTGACCAGAAATTGCGATTCATTTTTTCCATCAAGGGTCGAATACGATAGAGACGATCCTGCTGTGCGCTCGGTTCCTCGTTATCTGCGAAATGCCAGAACCTTAGTAGCAGCAGAAACCGGTCGCGGGCCATGTTCTGGCGAATGCAGCTTACGCCGTACAGATCGCTTCTTGCCCAGTAGTGCTGCAGACTAGGAAGCCTTACTAGACCCATGCAGATCAGTACACCAACGAACACTTTCATTTCTTGCACGTTTGTCTCAGTCCATTTCTTCACACGCGATTTCTCTTGTAGGACGTTCGAGTCTATGTACTGCTTCCCATACCTGTTTGTCTCATGAACCATCATGTCCCAAATGTCATCAGTCAAAAAAAGAGAAAACAAGCTGAGAGCATCGTTGCCAGTCGGGAGGCTGATTAGCACAGGAGGGCTCGAATACGATATCGCTCTAACTCTAGTCGTTATCGCATTCCAACTTTCGGTAGGTAATGCAGCCTGAACATCACCATTTTCTGAATCCTCAGATACCGCTTCGCCGCAATCGCTTGACTCACCATCCCACAGTTCAGAAGAACTTTCCAATAACTCTTCGAGGCTGTCATCGTCGCTGCTTGGACAGTCAACGTTCGCTGGAGCAGAAGTTGTGCCGCACGAAGTGGATGGCAACGTATTTGGGCTGCCGTGTGTCCCGGCGGATCTGCTTCCACCGCAGGGTCTTTTCTTCTGGTTTTCTGTACCTCCGTCGAATTTTTGACAGTCCATCACGATTTTTGAATGCTCGTAAAAAATGGAAATCACAAGGATGAGGACCACGAGGCTTGGCACTGAGAGTGAGCCAAGTTATTGCGAATAGGACAGACTAATTCTTCAGCTGAGCTCTTGCACACATTGTGAGCGCTTTTCAAAAGTACGTTGCGCATGTGCAAAGCGCCCGAACAAAAGGCTGGCGCGGGTAGCTGGAACATTTTCTGCGCTGTTTCCTGATAGCCGTCAGCTTTATCATCAGACCCATTGCAAGCGCCAATGTCAATAAATACAGGCGTGCTTTATATCTCTACCGCCATCTGTGATATGATAGTGGAAACGCATCTTCACGCATTTGTGGAAGCATATCGTCGCCGCACTGCAAGAAACGCCTCGTTGTTTGCGCCACCACGGCTGGACTGCGTTGCGTGACCCGCCGGTGGGCCACGACGCAGTGAACGTGTTAAGCCGTGTGTGTCTTCAATGGCTGCTTCAGTTCAGCTTTCATCCGCGAAATTTTGCAAAAGTACTTTTGTCTACAGCGGGTGCACTCGAGAAGCTGCAGGTAGGTACAGCCCCCGTCAAAAGTACACCGCCCAAAGGGTTTTCTTGCAAGGCCTGCTGCATGCCTCGTTATGCATCCTCATCGACCGTAACCTCTCGAAAGAGGAATGGCATCGTGTTCTCAATGCTCCCAAGCTTTGGACTGCTGGATATGCTAGGGAGCCCCTCTAACCAGCTTAGAAGCAAACCCCTTGGGCTCTATACTTTTAACGGGGGCTATACGTCGAAGAAGTCTCACACATCAAGCCGTTAAACTACGTGCCTGGTTGCAGGTTCGGTCCACCGTGGCACAGATTGCAAGGCACAGCAACTTGCTATTTTTTAAGACTCGTGAGCTGCAGGTTAACCTGCCTAATAAGGAATAAAAACTCGTCAAAAACATGAACGTGGCCAACATCTTGTATTGACTTTGCTAGTGCATGAAGTTGACCACTGAGCGAAATATATAGTTGCTTTTCTTGTTATTTTTGCAATATCAGAACGTCTTAACTTGATTTTCTTGTGTTTCTAGCTAGCTGCATTTTTCCTCGAGGCTATGCTGTTCCGTATCGGTAAATTCTGTGGCTTAAAACGCTAGCAATTCGAAAGATAAGTATACAGCGTTCGCATCACACGGCTTATTGCCTTCATTTCCACCGTACAGTCGAGCGCGATTTGAAGGTTACCACGTTCATTCCGGCTAAAACGTACCACGAACTTTTTTTCCCCACCCGCCACGGTGGCTCAGTGGTTAGGGCACTCGACTACTGATCCGGAGTTCCCGGGTTCGAACCCGACCGCGGCGGCTGCGTTTTTATGGAGGAAAAACGCTAAGGCGCCCGTGTGCTGTGCGATGTCAGTGCAGATCCCCAGGTGGTCGAAATTATTCCGGAGCCCTCCACTACGGCACCTATTCTTCCTTTCTTCTTTCACTCCCTCCTTATCCCTTCCCTTACGGCGCGGTTCAGGTGTCCAACGATATATGAGACAGATACTGCGCCGTTTCCTTTCCCCAAAAACCAATTATTATTATTATTATTATTATTATTATTATTATTATTATTATTATTATTATTATTATTATTATTATTATTATTATTATTATTATTATTATTATTATTATTTCCCCGCTGTGATGGTTGCTTAGTCTGCATCAAACATGACGATGAGGGATAGAGGCATCCATCCGCTAATAAGGTGTTCTTGGCAGTCACCGCAGCGGTGGCTCAGTGGTTATGGCGCTCGGCTGCTGAACCGAAAGACCCGGGTTAGTTTAGTTTATGGGGGTTTAACGTCCCAAAGCGACTCAGGCTATGAGGGACGCCGTAGTGAAAGGCTCCGAAAATTTCGACCACCTGGGGTTCTTTAACGTGCACTGACATCGCACAGTACACGAGCCTCTAGAAGTTCGCCTCCATCGAAATTCGACCGCCACGGCTGGGATCGAACCAGCGTCTTTCGGGCCAGCATAAGACCCGGGTTCGATTCGAATTTCGATGGAGGCGAAATTCTAGAAACCCGTGTATTGTGCGATGTCAGTGCACGTTAAAGAACCCCAGGAGGATGAAATTATCCGGAGCCCTTCACTACGACGTCCCTCATAGCCTGGGTCGCTTTGGGACGTTAAACCCCCATAAACCTAAACCAATCTTTGCAGCCTTCTCGAGAAAATAAACAGTTAATTCCGACTAGGTTAAGCTTGAAGTGATCAACTTCAAATGACTAGACTGTACATAACATATACTTACGCCTGCATGGCTTTTCGCCTCTGCAGCGTTCTCTAACGCGCGCCGGAACCTCCCCGCTATTTTCTGAAACCGGCGCGCGTGTGTTCAGATTGACAACTTCTACAAGTGTATGTCTGCGTCTGCACGTGTACCATCCGAAAGAGAGCACTCGCTCGCTTGCACGGCGACAGTCTATCGCCCGCTCCAGCCGTCAAGTACCGGCTGCAAGGGGGCGAGCCCCGTTTCGGCGCTATTGATTTGCGACGCTGAAAGAGCTTTGTTCCGTGTAACGTATTACCGGGTGACACCGGAGGCATTAGTTTCAGCGTGGCCCTTTCAAAGGTTACTAACGGGAGGGAAAAAAATATTCAGCTTGAGAGAGAGAGAGAGCGGTTGCTCTCCGGCATCTTAAACACAACACAAAGCTTTCAATCTTCCCAACTGCGACACAGTGGCACTGACGGAAAACGAATGTGCCACGCAGGCCCTTTCCAGCACTTTTCACAGCTACGGCCAAGGAGACGAGAAGGATGCAAAGGATTGTGCTGTCGGATAGTGGTTCTATTGATATTATCGTCTTGAAAGCAACTTGAGTTATGTGGCGTTGAGAGGATAGTCCTTGTGCGGGAAAATTTTCTTGTTGCGAAATTCAAATCGTGAGCGAGAATTTCACTCTCAGACGCTCTTTGTAAGTGACCAGCAAGCGTACACCTGTGTTGTGGGCTGCTTTATAGTAGGTTAAGAATACAGTCGAACCTCGTTATAACGAAACAATGAATATAAAGAAGGAATGACGATTCCCTTTGGAGGCTCGGTCAACACGGGCTATAACGAAGGTACGGCTATAACGAAGCAAGCACCGGGTCCCTTCGACTTCGTTTTAATGAGGTTCAACTGTATATCAGTCATGCAGGTTAACGGTAGTTGCGTTAAGTTCTGTTCAGCACTGTTTTTGTTTTCATGCGTTAAGCAGGTTTTCATGTAAATGTACTTATGTACAGATTTATGACTTCATATGCATAAAAACATGCGTGGAAGGAAAACGCAATGATGTGTTTCGGTGCAAAATTTCGCGCATGTTTACGTTATACTAATCCAATTACAAATTGTCCCAGTTGATAGCATGCGTGGAGTAGCGAGTATGTATACATATACCCTTGAAATCTGCCATAATTGCCAAGACTAGCTGATGCCGTTAGCCATGGCCTTTTTCGTGATGAGTTCGTTTCATCGCTGAGAAGTTTTTGTAGCGATAGCTACATTACAGGAGCATTTCGAGCCTTCAGCGTGACGGTGGCACGTGACCGTGGTGGCGGCACATGACAGCGGCGGCGCCGCCACCGCCACGTGGTCACGTGGTTGGTCACGTGATGAGCCACGCGGTGCGGAGCACCTGCTGCTGCCGGCGGCGCGGCGCGCTGGCGAAACCAAGCTGCAACAGCTATGCGCGTGCTCCGTGTCAAGTGTGACGAAGATGAAGAGGGACGCCCAGGGAAACGGAGTGGCGAAAGACTGACTTTGCAATTAAACTGAGCAAGTTCCACTCGGCCAGCTGTAGCTATCGCGTCACTCCAGGTTTAACCAGAACTAAACCACCGCCAATTTTTTTTTTTGCCGATAATCCAAGTTATGGCCACCACGGATACCATCGAAACTGCAACCTGGGGTGTGATTAATTTCCTGTGACATAGGTTTTCTAGAAATCAGAAGAAACATCGAAATTTAAGCTGTCTTTCGTAATCCTGCTATTAAAGAATATAAACCACAAAAATACTTTCTCAAAATTAGTACATGAAACATGTGAAGCACACAGACCGGGGTTGTGACTCTTAAACACCACTCAGGTTTGGTGGTAACAATTATCCAATCATTCGTAAGTTCTCGTATGGCGGAAAATAGATACCAATAAAACAGTAACAGTCACAGACTTTCTAGTGACCCCAATATTTCTGCAAAGATTACCATATGGAATCTCGTTGCAATAAGGCAGTATATATGAAAGTCTGCAGAGCCTACTGTTTAACCAGCTAGAAACGAAGACTGGGCTTGCTACCGTTCGTCAAGCGCAGGCTTTGTAACCTGACGTCACGCACTGACACAGCTTAATCTTTTCTAAATCGCGGCATGCCGACAATGTGCATGCAGCTAAGCGATGGCTATCGCATAATCCTAAAGAGCTCAAAGAGTTTCTGCAGAAGTTGTTGCGCTGGTTAGCATCCAGGTTGCGTCAGTGTACAGAAGTGCCAAGCATAGCATACAGCAAAGTAGTGGAAAGCTTTGAAAAATGATCGCGTGCTCAATGAATGTTTGATAAGTGCAGAGCTGCAGGCAGCCGTCTTGAACATGTCAGCGTATCTTTCAATGCGCCTGGTTTGCTAATTAACAAACTGCTTAACATCAAGCTTTAACATTAACGTCAAGCTTTCTGTCGTTAACTTCAGCTTATAGCATGCAATGTAAAAGTTGCATAGAATGTGAGAAGCGCCCATTTGAGTAGTTTTATTTTTTCAATGAAAATTTAGCCAGAAATCTCTTTTTTTTAAGGGTCCCTAAACTAAAAGCCCACGAGTGTTAAAAATTCTTTCGTGACTACGTGCTCCTGCGTAGCAATGTCAGCAAACTAAAACGGTCCCTAATTAAAGAAACACAGCAGCACAAAACAGCAATAAAAAAGGATCTGTCCGCTCGTCACTGCGGTGGTACAGCGATCAGCGCGGGGACATTGTTTCATTAAAAACATGAAGTTCAGCATAGGAGTGACCACATTAGACTGCAAGATCTACGCGATGCCGTAAAACGCTAGCATCGTGCCCGCAATACTGTTATACCTTGTATGTGTGCATTCCAACCGGAACCCCTTTCTGGTTAACATCCCTGCCTTTATCTATCTATGTGTGCATCGTTGGGTGGCAAAAAAAAAAGAGTTCTGTCGACGCCTCGTGCTCAGAGTGCGTGTGGCGTGCCTTGCAGCAAACGCGTGGGGCATTTTAGGACCGCTCATCGATGGTGGTAGCCGCATTCACGTATCGGCCAGATCCCTTGGCTGTTTAATGTTCCGCCGACTTCAGCCGCTTCTTTCCTTCGAACTGGGCACCGCACTTGGTACCGCTGGCAGCTTTCGCTCCTTGATGTGGCGTAGCGATCGCACGCTCGAACACCTTCCCTTAGAGACACATCTGTCCCCATTGGCCACCTTCTCAGTTTTGTGGGCGGCTACTTAAAGCTGCTGTTGATATCAAATGATATCAAAAATTCAATACAAACAAACGAGCGCATAAGGCGCACAGTTGTTTTTGTTGTTGTGGACGTATCTAAGGCGCACAGTGCGAGAAAAAAAAAGCTAATTGTTTTCGCTTATATTTGCACCAATGATTAGAAATATATATTTATATCTGAAGTAGTGGATGGATCATAAAATTGACGAGCGCAGAGAAGCGCAGCTTGATGGAAGCTTTTCTTCCTTGTTTTCTGCGAAATAGCATGACAAATTGAAAGTCGCTGAGTCTTGCTTGCCTAATCTCCTGGTTTTGTCATTCACCTGTTTTTGTTTCCAATAGTCTTCGGGTTGATTTCATGGTTCTTAAATACCGTCTTCCCCTCCACTTCCGCGCCGGGTGTTTTCAAACGCCAGAGGGCAGTTTTTTTCATGCCTCTCGTTTATTCTGTTTACGCCGCCCAGAAAAGAGATTTCTTGGCCTGCACGAGGTTGCCACCATCGATAAACAAGCGCGAGTTTATCGTTAAATGTTGAAACAATCTCGATTCTGCCTAGGCTGACCCCGCGCGGAGTCCTACCTAACGCCGCCATTTTGAATGAATTCAGGCGCTCCCTCTGAGTCGAGAAAATTACAAAGAAAAGTAGCAAATATTCTCTGAAAACGTTGGACGTAATTTCTAGCGCAGAGGAGGACCTGTAGTACGTATATTGCTTTTATTGGTAATAACACGGTATACGCTGGGCTCGAGAAACAAGTTTAAATGCGATGCGAACAAAGAATGTCTGAGCACGACGCTCAAGTTTCGGACCCAACTGCCTCCCAGCGCCGTCTTTGTCTCCTTTTTCTAATCCTGTTGTCTAGCGCTGTTTGAATTTTCTTGAATTTGTCTCCAATATTGTGCACTTGTATTCGTGAAGCGGAACTCCTGGTTATTTGTCGTTGCACAAAACCATTATATTCTGGCATAATATGGCGGTGTTTATCCGCATGCGTCAGTGCACGGACTCGAACCTTCAAGGCAAGTCAGCTGAGCGCCAGAGAAGATGCGGAACTACTTTCGTTCGTCAATGCAGTACGTCAGTGCAGAAAACAACACAGTCGTCGCCGTATGCAAGCACTGTGACTTCATTGCCCCAAATATTACAAGCATGAATATTAACGTAATGTACAATATCCAAATAAATTGGCCCCAGGTACAAGGCAAAGAATAGACATCGGACCGTCTTGATACACAGAGCTGATCGGGGCTGCATTTTGAGGCGTGAGCCAATGAAGATGTTCTATTTGCGCCAGCTTTGGTTCGTTCGATACCGCACGCAGCGCAACGATGGGAAAAGCGTTTTTCTGCTCGACAGCGTTCGGATGGACATGTTCGGAAAGTTTCTACTTCAGGTTGCCATTTACTTTTTGCATCGGCTTGGCAGCGGTTTCGGGAACATGTTCGCTTGGGCTTGGCAGGAATGCGAGTTAAGAATATTTCAGGCTTAACAGTGTGTTGTCTGTTGGGTGTGAATGTGTTCTCTTATATTGACCCCAATTTTCGTGGCCCCCAATGCCAAACCAATTAATTAGTTACTTGCCTGGCGACAGAAAGGTCACTTGCTTAAACGTCATCTTGTGTCGTTTTTTTCTTGCTTAAAAAGGTTCCGCCTCGAGAATTTCAGAAAGATAGCCCTAAGAAATGTTCGACGTTAACGCGCAAGTTTATGAACTCTCTCACTGACGCATCGGTTCGATTTATTCTTTATTCTCGTTGGACGGGAAAAAAAGTGTTCATTGCGCGCACTTTCCATGCTGTAGTAATGTAGCAGCTGGCGCAAATAACGCGTTATCTAGGCTGAACATAGAAAACCATTTCCCCAGGGGCATTAAAGTCCACCAAATTCTCATTTCGTTTATAAGTCTGGTTTGCTTTTTTGGGCGTACATACTGTATATACTGTTTTGTGCGCTACCGTAGGCCGTGGAAAATCTTCCTCCGGTTTTGTTATTGCTTAATAAAAAGACGGCACTTCTCGCCGCGTTTTTAGTGAGAAACGTTTGGATTATGGGCACCTTTTTTGTTTTCTTCCCGGGAGCAATATAAACTTAAACGAGGTTTTCTGGGACGTATAAATCCCTACCGGGAAACCCGAATCTTGCTGCGGAGCCTCAGATTTTGATGTCTTTCCCCGTTCTACGCGGGCGTGCAGCATCGATGGTTAACGAAGGCATTTGTTTACGCAAATAGCGTGAACAGTCGTTTCGAAAATGCCAGGTATTTCTTTTGAGGTGCATTAGTTCCTGACAGCCGATTACGGGCCTCCGTTATGGCATATGTGCCCAGGCACTAAAATAGTCAAGTATGAGGAAGGTGGTTTTAACAATAAATGTCCTGCTTCTTAAAGATCATGAATCTCAAACGCTTATTCGCGAAAAAAATTATATAAAAAGAAACAACGCAGAAAAGCAGTGACCACAAATCTCAAAACGACAAATAGCGGCTATTACTTGCTTGAGTTTAACTGAGGCTCTGTGCGCCACGTACTGTGGTTCCCAAGAGGCCATAAAGTATGAAATCCTCTTTGTCTTGCTGCTGCATTAATACGCTCTTTGTTAAGTTGTGATGATAAGCATAATTTTAACGGACGCCGAGCTCTATATCGCTCAGTCGTCTTGAACAATATATTTCAAATATGTCGAATTGCATGGCCTTCCTAGAATCCAGAATCGCAGTTTATTTAATTTCATGACATCGAAAACTAGAGGAAAACTCGAGTTAGTTAACCTTAGGAGTGTTGCGCATTAGCGTTCCTTGGTGGCGTAGAGGTAGCGTGCTCGGCTCGTGACCTAAGTGAAAGAGATTAAACTCCAGCATTGACCAAACGATTTTCTTTTAAAGCGAAATTATTTGGCTCTGATGCTATGACCCTCTCGAACAATCAGCATTATCCTGTCACAACGCCGACAAACGACTGGTATCAACCACGAACTTGACTCTTAACGCTGTCGGGGTAAAACATCGTCATAATGTCCGCAAATGCTAGCCAAGGCTGCTGCAGAAAATTGCGGGGCCTTACTCTCCTCACAAACTTCCAGAAAAGTCCATGCCTTGCAAATGGGTTATCTAATTCGTCGTCTACTTTTCCTACTGATTCATTTTCTTCTTACGAGCCGCCGCGGTGGCTCAGTGGTTACGGCGCTCGGCTGCCGGCCCGAAAGACGCGGGTTCGATCCAGGCCGCGGCGGTCGAATTTCGATGGAGGCGAAATTCTAGAGGTCCGTGTACTGTGCGATGTCAGTGCACGTCAAAGGACCCCAGGTGGTCGAAACTTCCGGAGCCTTTCACTACGGCGTCTCTCATAGCCTGAGTCGCTTTGGGACGTTAAACCTCCATAAACCAAGCCAATCATTTTCTTCTTACAAATTCAGCCCAATAACACGGAGTATATAGTCTTCCTCCAGACCCCGGAAAACGTTTGCGTTCGGACAGACAATCACGAATGTGGCGGGCGCCAAGGACCATGAGTGTGGACGTTAATGCATTAATAATCTGTTTTCAGCTAAAGTAAAAACACTTGCTCACGTTGAGCATCAACCAGATGTGAACTGGACCCACCATCGGCTTAGCCGCTGCGTGGCTTAGCCATACGTATCTCGCACATGACTCGGCCAAGCTGACCCATTCTATATCTCTGGACGTTCTGTGCCTCTTCTTCCTAGCGCACGTATGCTGCTCTGTAATTTTTATCCACAACAACTTTACTTTCTGTGCTGCTCAAGCCCTTGGCTATAAAATGATGTGGCTAGTATCTACTTTCCCTCGGCCATCAGTCCTTCCAAAGCAGTGGTCGTGTTTTACTTTTCTCGTAAGGAATGGGATCCCCTAACGGCAATTCGTGGTCCATAAGGTCCGACCACGCAGCGTTCACTGTCACGGCATCGAATCTATTGCCGCGTGAGGCTCGGCCAAGGCTGACCTGTATCGCGCAATTTGCTATTGTGCCCCCATCGGTCGGCGCGGGGACAGCCAGCGAAAGATCATTTGAGGCGGGGAGGGGCTCTTTTCCTCCGGCGCGCGTATCGCCCCCAAAAAGAAAGAAAATGACCGGCTAGGCTTTGTTCACCGTCGAGGCTCTGATCTGATCTCAACGCGATAACGGGAGGGTGTCCGCTTTTGAACCATTTCGCCATTGCTTTTACCCCATTTGGTTATTTACCCTCTTTCCTTGCTGTGTTTATTTCAGGAGTAAGGCAGTGACGTTAACCGAACACGATGAAACGAGATATGCGCAAACGAAAAGACGCTAAATGCGGAGGAGGCGTCAGTATGTGAACACCAGGGTGACAGTATCATCGCCGCTGCGACATAACGATTACTGGCCTGATATTTCGTAAGAAAGAAAGAAAACGAAAACGTCCAGTGGACGGCGTTTCCTGGCAACTACGCAGCCCCCCCCCCCCCCCACCCCTACCTCGTCGCGTGAAAACCTACCGCTCTCTCTCCCGAAATCTAATCCTGCGTTGCAGCATCATACCCGCCGCGGTGGCTCAGTGGTTAGGGCGCTCGAATACTGATCCGGAGTTCCCGGGTTCGAACCCGACCGCGGCGGCTGCGTCTTTATGGAGAAAAAACGCTAAGGCGCCCGTGTGCTGTGCGATGTCAGTCCACGTTAAAGATCCCCAGGTGGTCGAATATATTCCGGAGCCCTCCACTACGGCACCTCTCCCTTCCTTTATCCCTTCTCTTACGGCGTGGTTCTGGTGTCCAACAATATATGAGACAGATACTGCTCCATTTCCTTTCCTCCCACCCAAAAAACAATTATTATTATTATTATTATTGCAGCATCGGGCGGCACTTTTCCCGGCCAATTTTTATTGCACTTTGTGTACACGCAGTTCTGACTGCGTAATTGCAAGGGACGAGCTAACTCATGTCGAATCAGTGCGGTATTTAAGAGCCAGTGAACTAATCCTTGTTTGAATCTAACAGACAATATTGTTTCAGTGCTCCAATACAAGCCCGTATAGCCGCCGCTGTGGCTGAGTGGTTAGCGCGCTCGGCTGCTGGCCCGAAAGACGCGGGTTCGATCCCGGCCGCGGCGGTCGAATTTCGATGGAGGCGAAATTCTAGAGGCCTGTGTGCTGTGCGATGACAGTGCACGTTGAAGAACCCCAGGTGGTCGAAATTCCCGGAGCCCTTCACTACGGCGTCCCTCATAGCCTGGGTCGCTTTGGGACGTTAAACCCCAATAAACCTAATACAAGCCCGTATATGCCTAAAAATATATACGAGTCTTCTCAAGGCCGACGTGAAGCTGCTGGCAATTTCTTCCATCATGTCGCTTGCGATGCTTTGGTGCATTCAATCAAATGGGTCGCACATAGCGGCAAAGGGGCCGCATCGATGCAGGTGTCAGACATTGTGTTGACCCGATCCGGAGCGAACGCCTTCAACATGGCCCGTCATTATCAATTATGCCGAAGCTCCCGCCCGTGACAAGCGGCCCATTCCTTTCCCCTGCTTTCTCTTTCCTTTCTCGCTTTTTTCTACTGTACGCAAGCGTCCGTAGGCGATCGAAGCGCCGCCGACGCTGGACTCACGTCGCCCACGGGCTGGCCTTGTTCAAAGTGCCATGACGACCGAGAATATAGGCAGCGAGGGAAGCGTAATATTATTGCAAACCTATGCACAGAATGCCTTAAGACATAATACATGAGTCCTTCCGCATCCGCTATCGATTAATCGATGACGCATTTTCACATCCACTGCGCGTGACTGCTCCTTTCTTACCCAGTGCGTGGGATTTATGAGCTCAACTCTGCAGAGCTAAGTGAACCTGAGTTCAGTTTTTGTGCACTGCAGGATGAAATCTGGGAACAATGGTGTTCTTTTGTATTTAGAGTGATGTAAAGATTGCCGCACCCATTCTCGCAAGGAAAGGTTATGTACTATAAAAAATATAGCAAGGTTTTGTCACTGGATCCAATAGCGCGCCTTTGATCTGAGTTGCAGACCATGTCCAGCCAATAAATCGTTACTCTCAGCCGCCTTTGGCAATTGTGTCACGAGTGAGTGCCAGAACGTCAGTGTGCACTGACTCATAGTGCGACACGACGCTAAGCGAAGGCCGAAAATGTGCAGGTCAGTGCATTGTGAAGTTACCATGATACACATTAGTCCCACGTTTCCATTTTCTCTCTAAAGGTTCGTGCACTTCTTCCTTTCCATTCCACTGTCAACATTCAGCGCTGCAGGACAGCCTTCGTCTGCTTGCACACAATACAACTTTAGCTTCTTTGGTGAGGGCAGTGAATTTGAGCCGCCGCTTGTACAGCGTTGAGCCTTTCCTGCAGTTACAGTTGCCGCTTACGTTCATCTGATTTGACGTCCAGTCTCTTGCTTAGTAACTACCCGCTAGAAACTCATAATTCATCATTAGGATCATCTGATCATGCTGGAGCAGAAAACAAGTGAGCGCCTCCTTTAACGCTCTTCGAGCATGGTTTACCATCAGGGCGCCTCAGGACGGCGTGTAGTCTACTGGACATTGAACCGTTACAGAGGTCAAAATGCTCAGACCATGGATTTGCCTTGAATTATACCAGGAAGGTACCAGAGTATTTTTTTTTCATGCTTATAAGGAGTATGCATAGGAAAATTGAGGCATGTAGAGTCTATCTTTCTTTTTCTCGACTAAAGCTCCTTCTTTTTGCGATGACACAATCCCTTGCAGCCGCAGAAATTGTTCCTTCCCCGACGCAATCCAAACGTGGCACTACGAACATCCTACTCTTGCGATGGAGTGCTTTTTCTGAAACGTTTCTTATTGAGGGCTCGAGCCTTGCTAGTCGCACTCTGCACTTTTTTTTACTCATCGTGAGTGAAAAAAAAAAGAAAAACCGCTCAGTTCGATGAGACAGCCTCTTTTAACCGTGTGTGCAGGAGTGCGGTGTATCCGAATCCTATCGCTGGAGGTGCCCCAGACGGTGGTTGTGGGCACGGAGGCCCGGCTGAGGTGCGCCTACGACCTCGAGGGAGACGTGCTCTACTCCGTCAAGTGGTACCGAGACGACGTCGAGTTCTTCCGCTTCGTGCCTTCCGACCGGCCGCCCGGACAGTTCTTCCCCGTGGACGGCATCAGGGTCGACGTGAGTGCTTTCGCTCGGCGCACGGCGCTTTGATAGAAATACGATGGTGTTCGTGTATCGTGACGAGGTATCAGTATCATCAGTTAAGAGAGTCATGTTATGAAATGCAGTTATGGGATCCGCGAATATGTGAGGGGTAATGTGTAAGCGGTTTGATTGGACGTGCTCTAGAACTGATTTTTTTTTTTGTCAACATTTGTGCCAGGTGACTGAAAATTTCACAGTTAGACCAATTGCCAGTTTTTTTTTTATATCCGTTCTCAACTCCTTTCTTGGTTCAATTTTTGCAGGTCACGCATTTTTTTTTTGCAAATCCTAGAGTAGATGACATACTATTCGATTATGCTCAAGAGAATCTCGGTCCTTTTTTTGAAGCAGAGGAACCGGAGTTGCTAATAGCCATTCTTGCTTTACTATAGAGTTGCAGAAGGGCCATAAAAGGGTTCTAGACGAATTGGAAAAAATCAAAGCGAACCATAAATCAGCCAGTGAAAGGCTTGCTTGCTACAATTACGGACTGAATCGTCACGATAGAAAACGAGGTCACAGGTTGGAGCAATCTGGGCGTTCAGTTACACCTTAAGGCACACAGTATAGCATTAACCATCCACCTGGATGCTGTCTTCACTCAGCAAGACAATTTTGAAAATATATCACGAAGGAACAACCTTGTCTTTTTTTTTTTTTGGCTGCAAGACAGCGATGGCGAGATGCGGTGAGAATCAGAAGGTAACGTTATCAGGATTTGTAGTAAAAATTTCTGGCTAACAATTGAAACGTCGGCAGTTGAGTGTGCTCATAAGATTGGTATTTTTCTCCGGACAGGAATAGGACGATTATTGTACTTTTCTTCCTTCAAATAAAAAGACAAGTTGCTCGCTAATGCGCATAAATAAATAAAAAAAACATGTCTGTAAGCGAGGATATTTCCAGTCACGTGCGTTGGCAAAGGAAGAAACTGCTTGCCTTTGCTAAGGAGCAGGGTGATAAAAGATATAAGCTTCGTTTGAATATATTGATTATCGGAAGGAAAATGTTCGTTTATAACTAATTCCGGCATGTTAGAAAGTGTCCAGCAACAATAACAATCAAAATCCGCTGTCACAAAGCGCATAACTGCGAATTATGAACTTAAGTTTTTTTTATCTAACTGTTGATGCATAAAAAATAAGAGGGAAGAATCATTTTCTCTAGTAGATACGACTGAAGCTGATGTCGTACTAGGCAGAGAATTGTGGCTGGACAACAGTTTTTGGTGCCGACTTTTTTCTGTGGAATTTTAGGTCTGTCGCAAAGATCCTAATGCCCGTGACAGCGGTGTCTTTTTTTCTTGTGGACAAAAGAATGAAAAGCATGCTACTGTCGTTCAGAGACCCTTCATGTGATGCAATACTGTGCAAAATTTAACTGGTGAATGCACTCAACTTTTCCATCGGATCCTTTTACCGGCTCAAATTGTACTAATTCTCAAAAGTTTGAAGCACTGTCGACCTTTGGATGAGACAGCATTCTTCTTGGTGAGGACTTTACCTTCCCTGAAATTGCAAAAATAAATTCCCTGTTTCATTAAGCAAATCCTGTGTGCATTCATCCTTTGAAGTGCTGCGGAGTGACTGTGGTTTTCATCAGTTTGTAAGTTCATCTCCGTGATACAGGGGCTCATGCGCTACCACTGTTAGTCTTGGGCTCTAAATAACTCAGAGATTATTAAGCCAGTCACAACAATTCCTGGTATTAGTGACCATAAGGTTGTTACCGGTACTATTCTCTGTAAACCCTTAAAAACTCAGATCCCACTGCCATGTAAGGCTTTTTTTTCTTTTTTCGGATGATCGAGGCAACGTTGACATAATAACACAGGATCTGTTTGCGTTTCTGTCCGAGTTTTAAGGCTGCTCTGAATACATAGAATTTAACAGCACGTAAATTCTTTTCAGGTCTGAACTCGTTTCTTTCATTCACCTACATGTCCCATTCAAAATGATTGTTGGAAAATGCAGAAAATATAAACCGTTATAAAAAGTGTCCATTTAAAAAGTGCCCATATAAAAAGTGTCTATTTTGTCAGCCCTATAGGGATGGGAGGCCTGATGGTTTGCGTTACGAGCTCAAGCAACTTGTCTCCTGCTTGAAAAAAACTCATAAAAAAAGCTAACAATATTTTTTCCGCTGAAAGAAAAAAATACGTATTAAATCAAAGGACGCATGGAAATAAGGGAAGTCCAATAGAAAAGATTCGGTTGGAACTCCCGCTATTTTTACTGTACTGTACTCCTGCTATTCTGTTGTATATGACGACGCTGGTAATACAATGCTTTTTGATGCATACTTCAAATCATCCACCATGCAATGCTCACCTGAGCTGATGCCTGGCATTATTGTCTCGGAGACTGTTTTCACTACTTCACTATTTAAATCCGCAATCTCCTCCAGGGTCAGAAGCAATGTCCAATCATGTTTTGAAAAAATATGCCCTAGCACTGATGCCCTCCTTTGCCATTCTATTTAACAAACCAATACAGGATAATGAACTACCATCAGAATGGAGGTCCACGAATGTAGTACACATCCATAAATTATCCAGCAAACAATTGGTTAACACCTATCATCCCATCTCTCTTAATAAGTGCACGTTAATACTCTCTTAATAGTGTCTTTGGGACACTAATGTACAGCGCGATAACGAGCCGTCTAGAAAACTATTTTTTTCTTGCAATACGGACATGGTTTTAAATCCACATTGTCAACCGTCATCCAATGCTGTGCCTTTTAAAATGACATCCCTGCCTCTTACGATAAAAGCCTTGAAGTTGATTCTGTATTTTTAGACTTTGAGAACGCACTTCATATTGTTCCACATGTTATCTTATCGCATAAATTGTCCATTTTTAGTTAGCCTGCCTTTGTTCTTTACTGGGTACAAGATTGCTTGTCGAATACAACACAATGTGCCATAATTAACGGTGCATCTTCTTCATCTGTTGATGTGACGTCGGGAGTGCCCCAGCGGACGGTTTTAGGGCCACTACTTTTTTCAGTTTTTATTAATAATGTTACCGAAGGGATCTCGTCTCCCTTACACTCCTCTAGGCTGGCGATTTGTGCTATTTATAGATGCATCCGCAATTCAAGTGACGTTATCATTTTGCGAAGTTAAGTTTTTCGCACTATATGTAGCATCCTGGTGTGATAGGTGCAAAATCAGTCTCAACATAAAGAAGTGTTATGTACGACTCACATTAAAACGGTAGCCTTTCTCGTCTCAATGCCTCATTAATGACAAGTTCCTTGACCGTGATGTAAAGCCCTCACCCAAGGGCCTTTGGGGTATCTAAAATAAATAAATAAATAATTTTAATTATTTAGGCGTATACTTCTGGTCTGACTGTTCATGGAACCAGCATGTAGACTGCAAGACTGCAAGCCAAGTGCTGCATTGAATTTTTTTTAAACGAAACTTCCAGACCATTCTATCTAACAAATATGCGCTCTATTCTAGAATATACGTGTATAATCAGGACCCACATACGCACAACCTGATTAACAAACTAGATCTTATTCACAAGCGGTCTACAGGCTTCGTCATTGACAATTATCAATTTGGTTTCAGGGTAACAAGCATTAAAAGCGAGCTTGGGCGGCAACCTCTTTATCAAAGGAGAAAACTGTTGAGGTTGAAATTTTTTCATAGTGTATTTAATGCTGACACTGGTATAGACAAAAATGTTTACCTGAAGGCCCCACACTACATTTTCACTAGAACTGATCACTCGAAAGAGTTCGAGAGATTGATTGCCCTACGAAGGTGCTTGCTCACTCATTCTTCTCTTTTTCAATGAATGAAATCGCATGGCCGAAACAGCAATCAATGCTCCACCCAACGTGTTCTCCTCAGCCTTGCATGAGGCCAGTTTTCTGTGGGTTTCATTGCATATTTTTTCATAATTTTTGTTTCTTACTTTATTCGGTCTTTTTTCTTTGACTTTTCTTTTTTACGGATGACACACAATGTTTGCAATCCCCCTGCTATACTTCCCGATGGGCGATGATTCTATATGCATAGATAAATAAATAAAACATTCCATAGAATGGTTACTCATCGTTAGGTTTTATAACTGGCAAAAACCTTAAAGGCCATTTTCATATGGGTCCCACAAACAAAATTGTTTGCTGCCTAAGATCACTTCTGAAGCGTGTCGATTTTTTCCCCATTCTGTAAGAGTATCGCTTTATTACGCTTTTATACACTCATATTAGTTAAAGAATTCTTTTCTTGGTTAAAAGATACAAGTCCACTTCACATCTCTTCAAATAGTTGCAATTCGAAGTTTATCTTACAGCCCCACATTAATAGCGGAAAAGTGTCACAGTATTCGGACAACACTTCCTCATTATCTCAACTTCTTAACTATAATCACTGCATTCTAATTTGCAAACTCATCAGAGGTCAAGTGTCATTGTCTTACATTCCACCGTCTTCCCTCCTCAATGTCAGCGACACCTGGTTGGCCTTCAATAACAACATCATTCCGCCTAAAGTCAGCAGTAACTTCGAAAAACACTCATTTTTCTTTTCATAATTTTTTCTTTGGAATTCATCACCACGTGAACTAAATGTCTTGAAACCAATGTGAAGATTTAAGAAAAAATTAAAGCTTTCTTTATTATTCATATTATTTTTACAATGGAGCTGAGTTTCGCCGTCTTGACGTTTTTTGTATCTCTAACCACTTACTTTGGCGTTTCGTTTAGTAATATTCGATAAGTTCTTGTGACATCTGTAACCTGTTCTGATCGTATTTGTTACTGCTTGTTGTGGAATTCATTTATATTTACTAACATAGGAGGTCCCTATGCACCCAGTCACTTTGCGACCTCCGTCGGTGTAATCTGCTTTTAGTGCACGTGTAAGAAAGAAATAAAATTTTGATTAGTTTAATGATTGTATGGTATGAAATGTAGGGATACTCTTGTATCCTGGTTCTCCTCAGTGCAGGAATAAGATAGCACTAGATTATACCTTATTTGCCCCGCTATCTGCCTTGCTCACTGCCTGACTATCACAAGTTAGCTTTGAACCACATGCCAGTAGCTATGGAGCTTCTGGGGACGTGGAAAACACTAGTATCTAATTTCATTTTTTTGAGCTGCGAAACTGCCGGATTTCGCATACGAAACAATGTTTTCTCTGCTTGCCTGCAGTGCCACAATAGAAGAAAAAGCCACTATTCGTATTTGTTGTCGTACTGAAAGCAGCTCAATTTTTCTCATTTTTCTGACACTTTGGGTGTTTTTAAATACCAATTCTGTGTAATTTCGGATCTATATTCGACGCTTGTACTCTTGGGAATGAAACACGGAGGCTTATAGATAATAAAAGAAGCGAAAATCGAAAATTCGATTTTTAGACAAAGATCATCATTTTCTCAGCCACGTGCCCCCTTGAAAGGTCATCCAACACACTGAAAGAGCCACATGGAACTTTAATCAATGGACAAACAAAACATGGATGACCGATGACACTTGGCGATTCGACCTTGCTATGTGATCTTAATCCGCGCGAGCAACGATCACGAGATCTCGAGGTGGTCCAGCATTTCCAGCTAGTGCTAAGAAACAAGAAATCTAACTTTTTGGCTCCCGAAAAGACGGAAGAGCATGATAAATTAAAGAATCCACCACGCCTATGACCCCAGCTAGCACCAGATTGCGCTGCGGGACTCACGAACCACTACTGGCGTGGAGAGGCTTTATAGAGGGCGGTAACAGCATTTTAAGTGTCAGCAATGTGCAACGCCCCTCCGGAAGCTTTGGTCGCCGGAAAAGCGTTGCTAAAACACGATTAATTGAAACACGTTCTTGTCTTCCATCTTCTTTTGCCCTCGAACAACTTTAAATGCTGATGTGCATTTCCTTGGTGCAATTTCTTTTTCTGAACAAGTTTGAAGGTTGCTGTTTTTTTCAGTGGTTATGCAGGACCAATTTTTTGATGGGGAAAGCATTTCCTGAAAAAGGACGTAACTGAGCGAAATGTTAGGACAACATGAAGGAACACACACGACAATTAGAAACGTCTAAGCCCCGTGTGTGTTCCTTCATGTTGTCCTAGCCCTTTCGCGCAGTTACACCCTTCTTCAGTATGAACCAACTATCCCGCCAAACCTTACTGCGAAATATTTCCCTGGTGTGCCTTTTTGCCGCCGCGGTGGCTCATTGGTTATGGAGCTCGGCTACTGACCCGGAAGACGCAGGTTCGATCCCGGCGGCGATGATTGCATTTCGATGAAGCCCTCCACAACGGCGTCGCTCATAGCCTGAGTCCGTTTGGCACGCTAAACCCCATGAAACCAATCCAAATCTTTAGTGCTTGCTTACGACGACAGTTTACCTCCCTCAGCGTCAGCTTTAGTCACATGTGTTGCGCGTACTGTGTTTATCACAGAATGCATCCGAAGCTTGAGGATCGGTGTTTGTTACGGGGTTAGTAAAATAATAATATTTGGTTTTTTGGGGAAAGGAAGGAAATGGCGCAGTATCTGTCTCATACATCGTTGGACACCTGAACCGCGCCGTAAGGGAAGGGATAAGGGAGGGAGTGAAAGAAGAAAGGGAGAAAAAGGTGCCGTAGTGGAGGGCTCCGGAATAATTTCGACCACCTGGGGATCTTTAACGTGCACTGACATTGCACAGCACACGGGCGCCTTAGCGTTTTGCCTCCATAAGAACGCAGCCGCCACGGTCGGGTTCGAACCCGGGAATTCCAGATCAGTAGCCGAACGCTCTGACCACTGAGCCACCGCGGCGGGTGCGTGCTTAGGCAGGGCCGTTTTTTGACGGGCAAAGCCTTTTTTTGTACTTGTTTCCGACAACAGTTTACATCTCTGCACGATGCCAAATCAATGAAACGGTTCGAATGTGCTTACCAAAAATAAAAACATAGGCGGCATGCATATATTCCTACAGGCGTGCCGCCATTGACTGCAAGTAATCGTTTGCGTCCTCTCAGCACGACTGCTGAATTCCAATTCACGCACGCGCATTTTCCCCGCAACGTCCCTCTTGTGTGCTTATTTCGGACAGCGTCACTCGACGCAAAGTGCTTCTTTATGCAGGCGTTGGCAGCTCTGCAGCGCCATCCGTAGCGCAGCAGCGCCAGACGCATGGGTGGCGACAGGCAAACACAAGGGGCGAAGGGTCGGAACATGGGTGTGCGGCTGCTATAGGGCCAGCCAAGCCCAGCAACGGCGACGCCAGAGGCGTCAGTGAGAGGTGTTGCGGGGACGCTTCCCTCTGCGCCTTAAATCTTCGTTATTAATACGGTGGAGTGTTACCCCGGCAATGCGCAGAGCTGGCAGAGGGAGCGGAGAGGGACGGATTGGAGATTGAGGAAAAGGGGGAGGCGCATCGCTCGGCTTACAATATTTACACGCACGCACTTTCCTTTCCGCTTCACTCGTTATTATGGTAATGAGCTGTGCGCCTGTAACTTTGTTCGCGGTGCGTTGCGGTGCAGCGGCGGCGGAGGGGGCGCGAGTGTTTCAGGGTGCGTAATGCAATGCAGTTCGTGCTCATTATTCTGCCATTTTCATATGTGCGCAACAGCCTAGCAATCGTAATGGGAATGCAAATGGCTCTACTGCGGATGCCCGTCGTTTGTCTTGATTCCTCGAACGATCGCAGCAGCCCCCCCCCCCCCCCCCCCCCGGCTTCCTCTTCTCAGTGTTCCTCGAACCTTCACCGACCGTGGCACAGGTACGGGGCGGCAGCGCGCACCGCTGCCTGGATTTATGCGCCCGCGAGGTGTTGTGCAGTTGAAAACCAGCGCTCGAAGCGCCGCCGCGTGTCGTCTTCGAGAGTGTCTCGCTTGTACGCGCGTGAATTCGACAGGCCTTCCCCTCTCCCGTGTTCCCCCGTCGCGCTTCTCAAGACGAGTAACCGTGCGCGCGGGTGTGAGACTCAGCCGGCGAACCGCGAGAGGGCGCTTCTGCGGGTTTCTGCGCTTTGCACAACGCGCGGGAGGCTCGCTCCTCGGTGAGACGGAAACACCGCGAAATGTCGCGCCCTGGGGGGGAGGGGGGGGGGTGTTGTTCGTGCGTGCATAAGAACAGCGGCGCTTTCTCTAGATTCAAGAGCGACAGGAACAAAGAAAAAAAAACAGGAAAACTTGCGTCGCAATACTGTGCCCGGGACGAGATGAATTATACGGATAGTGACGAGGGAACTTTCACAATTCCTCGTGCTGGCTGTTGCTCTGTCCCTAAAGCTGTGCTTTTTTTTCTTTACTTTTCAAAGAACCAGTCCTGAAAGGGCGTAGACAGTAAAAGCAAGGGCACTATGTCGCGCACAACGGCGCCGATAACATCCGTTGTAGTTTTTTTCTCATTTGTGTCATGTGTGCAGTAACCCCTACCATCTGAAGGAGCGAGTCGCTTAGAAAATACTTCCACATACGCAAACACCAATTAGTGCAATTTTAACGCTTAGTGTCATAAGACATGCACAGAGCGCCCTGTACATGTCATACATTATTTAGTTTGTCCCCGTCTTCTTTGCTCAAGTACGTGCCTTCGAAAAAGCGACGCACCTCGCCCAAACAAAGGTACTGACTAGACACAACCAAGCAGCAATTCGGCGTGAAATTCTAGCTAAGAGTTCTTGGCCACTGTTTTGACGGGGTACAGCAGTAATCTCTTGAAGACGTCGATGTCTAGTAGCGGTGACGGCCAGTGCGATTCATATGGTGAATCCAAGATGTAGCAAGTCTTTGGCATCCTGGAATAGTTCTCTCGTTTCCAGTAACTTTTATTATTAAGCTAAAATCATTTATTAATAAACTAAGCTCTGCCTGTTCACACTTTTGTGGGGAATTGGTGCGTTATTCCAGCCAGTCGCTAAAAAACACTACTCCGATGTATGTCAAGAGGTAGATTATTTTTCCAGCAAAAAAAAACAAACAAAAAACAATCTACGAATTTTTAATTTCATACATAATACACTCAAATCACCTTTCACCTAAACAAACATCACATGCCAGCTTATATGTGCGCAAAATGTTATTACCATTTCACTACCACTCTGATTTCAGGAACCCTGTTTACCTGAACTCATTAACGCAACGCCATTTGTGATAGGCATCACACACTCGGGGAGTTTCCTCTCCGTGTTTCTCAAGGATATTCGCCTTGGGAAAGCACAGTAAAATTGTGTTTAGGTTCCTTGGAGGTTTGTCGTCATTAGAACAGAGAAGAAAAATTGTGCATTCGGTTTGGCTTTCCTTAATATTGTACTAATAAGTTGTTGCGGGCAAGATCTTCTTCTCAGTCTTCAACTTACATGTTGTTTCGGATAGGTTCAACTCGGATAGGGTTCCAAGAGCCAAAATAAATATGTTGGCATCACGCGTTGTAAATAAACCTTAATAAGCCAGGTTGCGTCTTTTTACATAAGTGACATACTCCAAAGTTCGAAAGACTTGGTCCTTTCATTTAAACGTGGAGTTCAGAGCAATTTGCAACAGCTAGAACTTTCGCTCAGGAATAGGCCGCAATCACCTGTGACGTCGTTGAGGAGAGTTCAAGAAACAAAGCGCTACAAACCACACGAGACAAGACAGGACGACGATGCTGACGATATGTGCTTCTTGAAGTGTAACATGCATATCCAACTAGCCCAGCAACATACGTTACTTGAGGAGAGTATTATCAGCGTGCTTTAAACGCAGTGCAAGTAGCGCTCGTGGCTTTGGGAATCGTTGCATAGGAAACCCATATGAGGGACCTGTCAAATATGAATATTTCGACTCTTCACTCCTCTGATGCAGATCATGAAAGACACATGTCAGCATGTGCAAATGCCGTGCATTTTATCGGCATCATAAGTCGACTTGCTTATATAATATGTCATGAGAGACGCGCTTAATTTTTCGCTTAGATTTATTTAGGTTTTTTACTATGCTCTCATCTTCAGCATTTCTCCTCACCGGGTTCATGTCTGCATTAAGGAGATAGTCACAGGTTAAGAGAGGCTCTGTAATTAATAAGGTATTAAACGTTTCTAATTGTGGCGGGAGCTAACCCGTTTGGACAGCAATAATGATACCGAACTGCAAAAAGAGCTTTCGGTTTCGTTATTGGCTCGACAAACTCAAAACACTCCCAGTTCTCTGATGAAGCGAGCTGTCGTCTCTCCTATCATCATGCCTCACCGCGGTGAAATATAGACATCGTAATTATTAATATGTATAAAGCTTACATGTGTAGATCACTCTTGATCTAGGGGTCTGAGTATTCATACCTGTTAACCTGTGAACAAATTCCTCGTACATTAAGCTATCCAGTGGCATTCAGGAAAACAAAAAACTCGCCTGTTTTCACGCAGAACTTTACAGTGACGCCTATAACAGGCAGTCTTCGCGGAATATACGGCGCCATCGCAGTAGCAGTAGCCGTACAGTCATTGTAAAAAATGTACAGGCCACAAAGTGTGCTTCCGGGCCGTGCACAACGGATAGTTGGCTGGAGAATGGCGCATTGCCACCTGGCTCACCAGTTGGCAGGTGAAACGTACCATCTGCAGTCACGTGACCAAGATAGGTATGAACCTCTATAAGCCAAAGAGAGAGCCTTCTCGAAGTGGGACGGAGAAGGGGGATGGTTAACTGTAGGGATGAGTGGAACGAAAAATGACAGAAATTTGAAAATAATCACCTTCTTTTTTGCCATTCGCACATGTCAATGAACCTCTATTACATACTTATTCACATACTTATTTTGCTACCGTTCTGGAATAATTTTCAGTAAACATGGAACAGTCGGCTATGGAGAAACAGAGTAAAATTTTATATATTGCAAAGTTCAAAATGTAGCGTTTTGTTACTACTCTGGGACAGAATGAGAGAGTGCACGGGACAAAGTGAGATGTCCTTCCAAACTATTACATTACTTAGTCTTGCGATGAATTTTTATGAAGTTGATTCCACGTGAACCCACACTATGCGGTATTTATCGGTCTATCTGCATGACAGTCTCTGTATCCACAGAGAACCCCCACTGTTTTGTTGCATCTCCCACCCACCACAGACTATAGGTTGTTCTAAAGCCGGGCTTTGCGTATATACAGTTTACGCGATCCTTTTGAATTTCCTTCCTTCGCAACTTTTTTTCTCGCTTCAGTTTGTCTGCTCTAGGTTTTCCGCGTCGTTCCTATCGAATGGACCTGCGAGTTGTTTCTAATCAGAGAACGTGAACGTGGACTTTTGGGTCAGAATTTCTCAGAGCATTTTATATTGTCAGAATATGTTGCACAAGAAACTGTTCTTGCTCGTCGGAAAGATGTGCTACTTACGTTCCAAAGAAATTTTGTGCAGCTCCTGCCATTCAGGCTCCCTCGTTTTCGTTCTTGTGATGTGGAGAGCGTCTTTAGATACACCCAAATTTTTGATGACAGTGGCATAGCTATGCTCTCTAAAGCTTTCAACGTGTCTTCTTCTTTGCGCCAGTCGGCAATCAGTGTTTCCCTTCTGTATGTTCGGATCATACCAGAGTGTGATAAAACATGGGCAAAGTTTAGAGGCCAGTAGCAAAACCATTTTATCGCTGTTTTAAGCCCGGGAGGAAATAACCATGACGCTTTTTGCCCGCGTGTATCGCCCTGCTAAAATAATTTCTTCGTTAGAACACCAGGCGCAAATGTTCCTAAATTTTGTACAAGACCATCAACCAGTTGTGATAAATAAATATACAAGTCCACGATGCTCTATAGGCCCGCTGAACAGTTCCGAAAAAAGTGGCGCGCAGAAATTCGCGCCTTTCGACGGCTCTCTCGTTTACCAAGGCTCACTTTACTGGGTTTTTTTTTCTCCGCTTGGAAAAAGTGAATGTCATCTGCCCTAAATAAGGCTGCAGTGTGTAAAAAAAAATGCATAATATCTGCTAAATTTATAACCGTTGTGACCGCATATATAAAAGTTAGGTGACGCTAAATACCACAATAAGGCTTTTTGACCCATGTGCCCGTTCTCCGTTAACTGTAGCTTGTACTCCGCGGGACAGAGCAAAATTCGGGGAATTTCGAAACAGTTGCTGTGTGATGAAATTACGTGAAATGCGCCGGCGCACGGACTGCATGTACTAAATGAAAACCGTGGCGTTGATTTGTTGGCCAATAGTACTGTTGTTCATTTTGACCAGAACTATAAAGGCCACGAGAGCTGAGGAGTGGTTGTCCCCGAAGATGCGACATCAACAAGTTTAAAGCAACTGCTTTGTGATGAAATTAGGTGAAAAGCTTCGGCATATGTACTGTACGTAGTAACTGAAAATTCTCGCGTTCATTTGTAGCACTGTTTTTCATTTGGACCAGACCAAGAAAGGACACGACAGCCGAGGAGTGATTGCCCCCAAGATGCGAATCTGCGTTCATCTTTTTCAAGTGGTCTTGGGTGGACGATGCGGTGGACCGACTACTGTTTACTCATTTGCCCCAGAACGCTCTGAAATTGAGGAATGCATTGATCTTTCACGTGTGCTTTTCGGCGCGCATTGTCAAGTTCTTTTAAACGCGCCTGCGACTGCTTTGATTGCGCAATCCAGCCTCTTTACATTTTATATTTTTCTTTCCAGTTGCAGCGTTCAAACAACGGGACCGTGTTCATCCGTAATGTGGACCACCTCACGGGCGGCAACTACAAGTGCGAGGTTTCTGCCGACGCCCCTTCTTTCAAGACTATGTTCGTGGAAAAGCTCATTCGGATAGACTGTGAGTGTCCACAGCCGAACTCGTTCAGCATCTTGCGTGTGGGGTGTTTATGAGGGTGCTTGCTCTTTCTGGAAAAAAAGGAAGCAAAATTATTGCGAGCATAACAACGTTCTCGACTATAATGGACATCGCATCGGTTTGCGGAAGCTAACGAAAAAATTTAAAAACAACAACTAATAAAGCATAGTTTGTAGGAGCAGCTGTTTCCGAGGAAATCTACCAAAACCTATTTTATTAACTTAATTTGATTGAGTAAAATTGATGTGAAGCAAGAAGTGGATAGAATGCATGCATAAGGTTTGTTCAAGGAGGAGCGAGAGCCTCCGGGGTTCTATGTGAAGGTCCAAATTTCTTTCTTTCCTTTTTTGTTTTGATCCTCACATCAATCAATGCATTTTGAATGTTTGCGTCTTGAACCGCATCCCTAGCGATGCCAACCGAGTGGCATTAAATGTAATCTTGAGAAGTCTTAAAATAGTGTTAACAATTTATTTTTTATAGTCCCCTGCCGAGATTCAACTCAGATTTCGCCTAGGGTGCACAGAATGGAGATATTGTTTCTAAATTGTGAATTATGGGCTTTAACATCCCGAAGCGGCACATGGACTATAGGGGCACTGTAATGGACTATGGGGACACTGTAAAGCGCTCGTGGTGTCTCAGTCTCTTTCTTCGTGTGTTTGTGTTTTTCTTTTTGTGCGCTTGTACGTGTTTACTGTAATGGACGGCGGCGGAATAATTTAGAATACCTGGCATAATTTAACATGCGGTGAAATCGGAAAGCTTAACAGAGATTTTGTATTTCGCCTCCAACTAAATAAGGCAGTGGCGGCAGGGATCGAAACCATGGGTAGCCGCACGCCAAAGCCACTGAGCCATCACGGTGGGCAGGTCTTTTTATCTGGTGTTAAAAGGAACTGATGTGCCGCTTTTGACATCTCAAACGCCTCCTGTACTATTCAAAATCGCCTGAGTATTGTCTTCAGCTACTCTTAGGACATGAGGTTCTTGCGCAAACAATGCTTTGAAAGCCGGGAAAAATGTTTCATTTTCCCTAATGCTTCTTAACTGCCTCGAGGACCTTGTCCATTACTGTTGGCGCCAATCACCTGCCGCAGCGCTTCTTAGGTGACCTATTTTATTTTTGCCTCCCAGGTTTATTTATGGGACTCCAGATTTCAAATTTTCTTTATCAGCAATGTGGGTTTTGAAATATCTATGCTCAGAATCACTTATTTCAAAGCACGTTGAGTTAGCTTTCTCGCGTCGCATGTCAACAGAATGGTATCGCTGCGCGCAGTATCCTCGCCGAAATCTTTAACTGTTTCTTCATTATAAAATGCACACATGGCGTCTGCATTTTGCCCTGTAAACACGAGAGGCACAATTTTATAAACGTGAAAAACCGGAAAGCCACATTATCAAGCGATATAGTGCGTTTTTTCTTTCTCAAATGGATATTACGAGTCGCGTTGCAAATAAAGAAAATTTAAAAATTCGCCTCACCTTCGATTTTGATGGCCTTCAGTTTCTGACATCCACGGCTACTGGGACCAATACGCATTAAAAAAAAGGTTATCGGAGATTTTCGTAAAATTCAGAAATACGCAGTCAGCACTCAGCAGAATTCTCAAAGCGAATGGTAGCTTGTGGTATGGGCCTACACAGCAGATCTTATTTTTTTTTTTTTGAAGAGAAGAAATGTCGTGGCTGTACCGTTGTGTACTTTCGGGAAAAAAATGGAATGCATACCAGACAAGCTGCTGTTACATTTAGTACTTTCCGCACCATGGGAGTACAGTTTTTATCTAGGGGCATGAGCGTTAGTACACTGGCATGCCCTTAGCGCGATCCTAGCCAAATCGTTTCCATCCGTGGCGTTCCTTCGTCCAGATAGTAAACACTTTATAGTCCAGATAGTAAAGCCGGTTTACGTGAAGTGCTAAAGGCACCAAATCTGCTGGATGGAATGGTTTGTATTTTCTATCGCTAATGTTATTTCATCAACAATGAAACGAACGCCGCATTGAAATGAACTCAAACCCAGTGTTTTTTTTTTGTGATGAAGATTCAGGTGTTGTTATTCTCATTTCCAGCTTATGTGCGATCAAGCGTGCAAAAATTTCCGTTATCATTTTTTATTTATGCGCCTAATTTTCATTATTATGCACTGCAAAAGAAATGCTTCATACTTTTTTTTCATTGCCCAAAAATCTTTCAAGTACCACTCTATTCACCCCTTTGCAGCATCCAGAAAATAAATCCTTGCGAGCTGAAGGGCATTATTTGGCAACGAATTGCAGTAGCGCTGTTCAGTAGCCTACTAATACAAGTCTCAAATAGAAGAACGGAGACAGGACCAACACGTGTTGGCGCAGTGCACAACATGCGCAGAAAATCCATAGCTTTTCTTTTTTTTTCTGTGAACGAGTTCCAGAGATTTCTCTGACTGGCTATTTAGCAGGATGGCATTGCCGGTGCGAATTTAGCTCATTGTTCCCCTCGCTCATCGCTTACTAGCCAGTTTCTTCATCTTTCTATCTATATTTCTTTCTTTCTATTTATTTTACTTCTATTTTTCGCTTATTAACCAGTTTGTTCACCTATCTTTCTATGTATTTTCTCTCTTTCTGTTCTAATTCTATTTTCCTATCCTCTCGCTCACCTTACAGCCTCTTCCAGCAGTGTTGGTGCTCCACCGGCAACAATGCTTCTCCTCCTGGCGCTCGCCTCCTCTCTCTCGCATCTCGCGTCGCAGCGCTGACCACGTGACCGAGGGCGTCGTGCACCAAGCGGAGGCTCCCGCGCGAATTGCTCAGCTAACAAGGACTGTGGCGTCGAAGAAATCGCTTGGTGTGCCCAGTGCGAGAAGCCCTCTGCGCCAGCTGTGGGGGCAGACGTGAACCTGAGACGTCGCGTGCAGTCGCGGAGTAATTTTTTGTTCTTTTTATTTCTTTCGTTGCTTTGCTCTAAGTGTGCCCCGTGTGGTCGGCACGAACTTTACGATCGAGAGCACGCAACGAGCTGCCTATGCTTGTCACTGTACGCGTGCTCTATCGACGGCCAGTCACCGGCGGGCGTGCTAGGTATTAGGCCCCTGCCCGCTGCCGCCATCCGCTTATTACAGCTAGAGCGATGAAAGGACCGACGAACAATACAAACTTGAAGGTGTTCGCCAGTGAATGCACGTAGGCAGGTTATGATGACACTGCAAACTGGTGACAAGAAGCTTGTTGCCACGTGTGGGTCTTCTGAGGGGAGGTTCAAGCGTTCAAATGTGAGCTTTGCAGTGACAGTGCTTTCTTGTTGTTTTGGGAATTACGTTCTCCTGCCTCTAACCGTTTGTGGCGAACGCGCACTGGCAAGGAACTCAAATCTGTCAGTGCATTGTTGTTATTTTGTCGCTCGCGTAATTTGGTCCCAAGGCAATTTAAGTTCAGTAATGTTTTTGAAGGCCAGATTAAGATTGACTCCTTACAGTAGGCCACGTGTTAAAGAAATAGCGTTTTGCATAAGTTGGGTGGAACGCATGCATGTTTTATCATCATCTAGGCAGCGCTCCCTGTAAGTACAGTCTGGTATATTGACCTTGCTGCAGCAATATATATGAAGAAAGCCGACAGTCAGTCACTGAAGGAAGCGAACAGTCACTGAAAACAAGTAAAGCAAAAGGGAATGTTTTTTAACTGCCACTCTTAATCAAGTGTTAATTAATGGCGCAATTGTATTAAGACAAGTATATTTAATTATAAAGCAGTTGTCGGCTTTCTTCATATGGATTTCATAACGAGCCCTTGGTTTGCCCACCCGTATCCGCTCAGTTGCTGCAGCAATGTTTCTTAGCTCCAGCTTGAGTCAGCCGAAGTTACAACGCCTGCAGACATTTGTTTTCTTGGAAAGAAGTACGCTGTGACTGAGCAACCAGTGCGCAAATCAAGAATACTGATAATTATTCCTCACAATCTTTTTCGGTAATTTCCAGTGTCACCAAAACTAAGCACGTTTCAAGCAAGGTATTGCAAAAAAAAAAAAGTTTTTTTCTGCTCTTTGCATAAGCAGTCAGTAAAATTGGCTATGGCAGTGTGACCACATTTATCGAAGTACTCTAATAAATAAACGGCCGCACTTTGTCGACTAAGAGCCGTCGGTAAAGATGTCCTTGCGGAGAGTATTTATGGGCACCGTTTGGTTGAATACTTCATTATGGAATAGTGGAAGGTATCTTTGTTTCATACTTTCTGGTGGAATGCTCGCAATTGTGCGACCCAGGGAGTTTTATTTCATTTGTTATTTGTATGTCTTACCAACTGAACGCTACATTTTCAGAATGTGCTGTAGTGTGTCGCAGTACTTTGAAACGTTACTTTTGTGTTCCAATAACGTAGTGCGTTAACGCGCCATCAGTCAGCCTGCCTACTGTTTTGAACATGATAATTCTCTGGCTGAGAAGAGAATTTTCCGGTAGCAGCGCTAAAATATGTGATTCTTCTCATGTCCGCGATATTTTATGCCTCTTTTGCTGTAAAACATAGGGTTCTGAAGGCACGGTCCTTTCCTCTTTTCGAATCGAAATAAATATAAAACAACATAGCGAACGATGACTATAATAAACTAGCTTTTTTTTCGCCGCATGGCATACATTTAGAAATATAGTGCATACAGAGTTCGTTTTCTTTTCTTTCGGCACGAACCAAGGCTTCTGTCGTGATTGGTGCAGCTTTTCATGCAACTAATGCATCCATGTAAATTAGGAGCATATTGCCTAAACGAGATGAACTATGCGTCATTGCGAAGTGATATTTTTGTGTTTAAAGGAAAATGGTCCTTTCTTTGTGGTGAATTTGACCCATGCTGTTCTGAGTAATTCTCTGTGAAATGTTCGCCTAATGAAGTGACACTTCCTCAGCATTTAATGCCACAAGATGTTTCTAGCAAGTAATTAGCAAGGCGCCCAACTACGTTAATTTCTTTTCTTGCTTGAGAACAACGTGATATGTTCATAGTATTGTTCGCTTACTTTCTCATTGCAGCCATTATAAACCATCCTGTACATACTGTCATCGCTGTTACATTTTGAGTAAGAATTAAACTGTAGCTGTTGCACCACCTGTATTCTGTGCTTCAATGGGGTGGCCTTTGCTTGCATGTTATAAGCCGTTATTATCGACGCCAAAGCGTTAAGGTCTTGGTCAGCGGTAAACCCGGAGCCGTCTGCGGCGGCGGCGGTGCAGGCGGTATTGCGAACTAAAAGTCCCCAGAGAAGCAACCTGGGTGGCAGGTTGGCCAGCCTAGAAAACGCAACCTTCTGTCGTCATCACAACCTTCCCACCGGATTGTGAGCAAACTGCCCAACGCAACAGGTTGCAGTTGAATGAATGAAATGGCCACGAGAGGTCGCTCGGAAAGAGCAAACTGGGCCCCAAAAGCCCCACCGGTGGCAGCACCTGCTGTCGCAGGGCAGTGGCACATCGCTTAACCACTGCACTGCTGCGTCAGGACGGGTATGAAGACTGCCAGTGATCTATGAATGTAAAGCAGAGAATGACCAATTCTGCACATATTGGCATTAACGCATTAATATGCTATCTCGTCACACCGCCGTAAAGCACCCTACCCGGTCAGTTCATTGAGCCGACCGCTAGCCAGAAAGTTTTAAGGTGGGCGTAAAAGTTAGGTACACAGTCTAGCACGCTTATATGGGCCTGAAGTTATAACTTACGCTCGCTTATTAAGAACGAGAGTGCAGATACCGTCAAAATACGTTTTAGGGTTATGGCACTGCGTCCCATATAAAAGGAACAACCTTGACAACACGACTCGGTTATAACAAACGGGTAGGCGTCGTAGACTATCCCCCGCAGTCGAAAAACGCACGCTTGCCGTCAGTGCCGAAGAGACCGAACAGCGTCTCCCAGCTCTCGTGATTCTTGCTAAGGAAATGTCGATGACCCGTAAAACAAAAAAAAAGATGGCATTGAAATTACTCTTAGGCGCCGTCCAAGCGCGCCCTGCCAGTCTGCAAGGTCAGTCTCTGAGTGCGTGTGTTCCGGTTGGGCAGAGCGTGTAAAGAGGAAGCAGCCGCATGGTAAGCGCACGAGAGAGGAAGAGTCGAAAACGAAACTATACCCCCGTATGCCCTCCTCGCCTACCACGTCATTTGGCGTGCGTCACCTTCCCAATCGAAACTCCGCCTTCAGTGCTAACTCCGCGTTTAAGTAGCGTGCAGATTACAGTCTGCGTCAGTCTTGTGTAGAACGATCGAGCAGCGCACACCGATCAATAAAATCTGAACTCGAACAGTAGCCCATGGTTTTCGGATCAGGTACTAGTTTCGCCTGGTTTGTATACCTATGCGGCTCTACTTCTGCGCTTGCTTCAAGAACCTAGTAGCCGCGGTGAGGTGTGACTTTATTTAGAGCCCCATGCGCTGCTCGAGCATTTTACACAAGGATAGTGCATATTGTACGTTCTGTGTGCTTGCGCTGTGGTAGCTTCGTAGTTTCATGACTTTGTCCAGAATCGAAAATGAGGATGCCGACCTTCCGTAAGCAGTTTCTGTGAACGCTTCAATTGCTATGCGTATTATCGCGTCCCTAAAACTGCTAATCCGCAGCAAGGGTTTCGGCCAAGAGGTCATGACTGCGCTGAGCTTAGCAAGTGATTTAATAAGGTCTGCTTTGAACAGGCGTGCACAGTAGACTTTTTTGAAAAACTTAGTGCCACTTTTGTCTAGCAGCACTTTTTTTTTGTTGTAACAGGGCAAGCCCACTTACTCCGTATTTCGAATACAACAAATGCAATCTGTGTGGCAATCAGCTTCGTTATAAGTGGGCTCGACTTAAGTTTATTTTCCTATTTTCTCTGCTCGAAAGTTCATTTACCACCTGTTATCTCTGAGCGCCAGCGATAACGAAATATGTTATGAACAATAAAAAACCATAAACAGAAGTTCGTCTGTAAATCTGCACCTATTAACCTAAAAGAAGAAAAAATCGAGTCACCGTGCTTCAATCCACAGAAAAAGCTTTTCTGGAATTCCTTCTAGTTTAAATGTCAAACTCTCACATTTCTCAAAGCTTTCAGGAGGCTTTCCCGTTGAAAACGGCGTGCGGCGCATACTGGATTCGCTGCTTCAGTATGCCTTGCGCATTGACCTTTGCGAGACAATCCTTTAGCGCTGGCCACCCTCACATCTTTTGCTACTCTTTGCGGGAATTTATCGCACCTGAGCTGTTTCTCCCCTCAACCCGTTCTATCTCTTCGGCCCAAAGCGAGGTGTCTTCGAGAGAAATGGGCCAAGCCTGCGTCTTTTCGACAACGCACTTTTCCAACTACGCTGGTCTGCGATGCGGAATCCGTTTTTCCCGCGGCGGCCGGCGCACACTTCGAATAGCGCCTTTTCTTCGCCGCGGTTCCAAAGCCAGGGGGCAACACCGAAACTGTCCCAATTCTGTTACAGCCGCCCCCTCTACCCTCCTCCTTACTTCCCGTTTATTTTTCTCCTCGCCACCCGCCCCTCAACCTTCCTAGCCGCGCGCCCTTGCAGACGCTCGGCTTCGGAGAGTTCATCCCTGGAGCCCAGTCGCCCTTAGCGAGCACACGGCTGACTGAGCTGCCCACGCACTGCAGGCGTTTTTTTTTTCTTTTCGTTTTGTTTTTATCCCTCATACACCATCTTTCTCCCTTCGCACCTTTTCTTTGAGCTGCCGCAGACATCTCCCCACTTCCCTATAGTCACCCCCCACCGCGGATCGCTCCCCATCTAACCTCTGGCAGACAGACATTCGCGCCAACTAGGCGCGATGGATTCCGCGCTGTTTCGAACCCCTCGCTTTCGTTCGCGGCTTTGTGCGGAGTGCTTGATTTGGTTCGGTCTCCTACCTCTCCGCCCTTCCTCTGCTTTGCCACTTTTCGGTCGGCATAGCACGAGAGCGTTTTGTTTCTGATTTTTTTTTCGCGGCTCTGCGTTACATTCACTTCCCGTGCATCGACGCCCAGCGGCCACGTGTTGGCTGAACAGGCAGGCGTCTTCTTCTTCCTCAACATATTCTTCTCCCGAACTATATCGTTTTGGTAGCCTTGTTTTGCACTCTCTTTTTATGCGTGGCATGGAAATTTGGAGGTAGTCGTTCGAGGTTCTTTTATATACCACTAAGCTCTTCAGGCGCCTTTGCCTTACCTATTGTCTGTTGCGCGAACCTTCCTCTCATCACCTTAAACGCCGTGCGTTTTTTTTCTTCTTCTTTTCTTCTCTCTGTTTTCCTACTTGGCTCGCCGCTTTAGGCTGGACTTTTAGTTCAGAGGCGAAGATGAACCTTGTGTTGTGAGTGCGCGGTCAAGTGTATACACCACCACGGTCAAGAGATGAAACATACAGCAAACAAAACAAAGAACTATTTGTTTTGGTCGGAGGGGTATTGATCCCTCCTTGCTGCTGTTGTCCGGCAGTTCCCCACTCCATTTCGCTATTGTCTGCTTGTTTTTGGTTTTTTTTTTCTAGTCGGGCTCCTTGAGTGATTTCGAGACGTCGCCACTTCGGGCTCTTCCGCTGCCCCCGCCGGGTGCCAATGGAAAATGGATTGGAACTGCGCTGGTGCTGTTTGTTTTCACTGCCTGTTTACCTGCAGGGCGAATGGACGGAAAACAAAATAAAGAGAAGTTGTGCTTGTTTGACGCACACTCGGTTTCCATTATGGGGGCCACTGAATCAGCGTCTCCAGGCTATCCATAGAAAAGAACTGACGAGGTTTGCGCCGTGAGTAGTGGGAGGGAAGCTTATCAATTTATTGAGGGCTAAATTTTTGCCCTAAACACGAAGAAAAGGACTTAAGTTTTGCCTTAATGAATAGAATAAAGCATGCTATTGAAGGGCATATAAGCTTTCTGGCGTGCAATAAAAGACATGGGGTGCCTCAACAGAAAATCTCGAAACGAAATTGCTTGCCAGTGTGAAATAAAACTTGGTGCTAGCAAGCAAAAAAATAAACTATTGCCAACCAACAGACCCGAACGTCGTATTGCCAGAAAGCAGGCAGGACCCGATCTCGAGCGCGTAGCCATTCGTTTTTTTTTTTGTAGAAAATTTGGTAAAAAGAATTGCCTCACAAGGATTTTGAATCAATAACGAGACATAAGTGGCATATTGACTACTATGCAGTGATATCACTGAGAGAATGATTGGTAGGATTGCAATGTGCCGGCAACAGAGCCCTTTAACCTTTCTTTTTCATCTTTTATGTGTTGTAGAAAATCTGGGATATCTCGAATGTCCTCACGAATAGCATGCATGCAGAAATGCGAAGATCAATATCCAGTCTTATTAGTTAGCACTAGGGACGCGGGAAAATGGCGATGACGGCGAAATACTCGAGACCCGTTTACTTCGCGATGTCAGGGCAGGTTAAAGAACCCAAAGTGGTCGAAATTACCCTCATCTCTCCAATACGGCGTCCCTTATATCCTGAGTCACATTGAAACTTTAAACCCTATAAAGCAAACAAACACAAAACAAAACGTAAAAGTGGCTGTGTCATTGCTAGTAGGCCTATTTGGGCGTACTTGACACCAATGCACCCGCTATATGAACAGCATTTCGAACTCAGTGATAGGGGTAAAAAATCGAATGGTAAATTTTTTTTAAAATACAACAGCGTCGTTCAGAGCTTTTGTCCATTAAATTTTAGACAAGCACTCTTACTTACCACAGGGTATAGCCAGCCGCCATACGAACACGCATAACTAGGAGGCCTTTGCTCCATACGTTCAAAAATAGTGGAGCTCCCCCTCATTCCCTTGTTTTTTCAGGAAACAAAAAAATGAAACAAAACATTTCATTAGAGAACGATACGTACACAGACTCCTGCGTTTTCATGGTCTAAGGCAGATGTGCAAAGAAGTAACCATATCAGACGCCTCGGCAGCCAGAAGCCTGGATATCTACAACAAACGTAAACATTTGTTTGTGCATTTGGATTTCATGGCACCATGCCGGACAAACTCCCAACCCTCCCCCTTCCCCCCCCCCCCCCAAAAAAAAAATCGAAGAGTTTTCTCTAGTGCTTTCCACATATCCTACACACACAGGATATAAGTAAACCGGGGGCGTCGACACGTAAACGTACGATTGGGCACACAATCCAGGAAGCTTTGCTGCGTTTTCTGTCTCCTCTTATGCATTGTGAGAACAGGCTGTTTCCTCATTTCGTTCTCATATACGCAAACCCTCGCCCGACCAGCTGTACGCTGTCGTCAAATACAGAACGTGCTGCTGAGATCACGTAGTAAAGGCGTAACTTCAAGATGCATTAGTCTCGTTACGTCACGCTTTGCGTTTTCTCTCGTGTCAGGTTTGCATGGCACAAAAATGTGCGGTCGTCCACTCCTGCAGCGGCGAAAACAGCGACCTGGACCGCAGCACACAGACGCGATGCTGCAGTCTCTGGGGGCCTCCGAGCCCCGCCGCCGGACGACAGCCGAGGAGAGCCCCAAAAAGCGGCCGCGGCGGCGGTCAAGCGTGGCCATCTCCGCGAAACAGCGCGCCGCGACAACTGAGACGTCTGGATGGGCTCGGGTGTCCGCCTGCATCGTTGTCCGTGCTCGGAATAAAAGGTGTCAATCCCGGACACATTGCGCCGCGGCCAGTCCGGGGGCAATAAAACCGCAAGCGTTCGCACCGCGCCCAGCCATCCGTTAGGTATAAATGGAACCTTGATGCTCTCCCTTTCTACCCTCGCATCTTCCCTATCTCCTCTTTTTTTCTTTCCTTCCTACTTTCTTCCCGCTCTTTCTCTTCCCTCTTCCCGCAACCTTTGTGGTTTCATGTTATCCTCCGCTCGTTGTAGGCACCTACTTCGGCATCGCCCTTCCTAGTTAGGCTTTCTTTCCGTCCAGCTTTCTCTCAGGGAGCCGCTGAGCCGTTAGCCTTTTTTTTTCCCTACCGTGCCTGCTTTCATTTTTTTCTGTCCTTCCCTTTTTCCGGCGCCCTTCCCTTTTTTCCGGCGCCCTTCTTGAGTCACCTTTCTTTTGTTGCACACATCGCAAGGAAAACACAAGACGCCCGGCTGGAGAAGTGGGGCCGCGCTCCCAATGGAATACTGATGAGTGTTGCTAAGCTCGTTGTTGGTCGTCGATTCAGTATTTAACCCTTGTATTGGTGTCCCTGTTTCCTGTCAGATAAAGTGCAGGGGACACGAAGTGGTTTCGGCCCTCACCAAGGCTTGAAAGGAAGCGCCAAGTTCGGTAGCGCTCACGTTTTGTGAGTGTTATTGTAGTTACTGGAGGCGTTCTGGGCTTTGTCACTTTGCGATGCCGGGACCGTGTTCAACAATGGCTAGCAGCTAACAAGGCGTGCTGAGGGAGGGAGCCCAACCTTGAAATATATTTATGGACCTACGTGGCAGGCCTACATAAAGCCGGCGCCCTGCGTCTGCCAAGTGCTTTGACTAATGTCTGCAAGAAGGGAAACCGCTTACCCCCGCCCCCCTCTTCCCTCCCCTCGCGTCTTTTCCCCACAGGCACAAAGCCACGTTCTCATGACAAATGTGCTTTATGCATCTTCTGACTTGGAGCTCGGAATTCTTGCTCGACAAAACGACGAAAGGTTGCATCACTTCTTGTTCATGGTAACGTGAGGTGAAATAAGCTTCAATTAAACTTTTCTCGCTAATTGCGCAGAAGTTCGCGCTTTGGTTATGCGCAGTGAAAGTTTATTTTGCTTTTTTTTTCTCACATGGTCAGAAAGGAACTCATTAACTTTATTGGCCACGAAAATGATTGTTAAAACAAGACACTTCATTTGATTCCGTATATTTTTTTTGTTCGCAGTATTGTTGCTCATGACGCTGTGGCAAGTTAGATAGGTTTGAAGTATGAAAGATATCTTGTTGTAGGCCATATTTCCTTATTATTAGCGATGACTTGTTTAGAAAAGTCCCCGTGATGGTTTGGCGAATTACAGGAGAGTTGATTTAAAACACTTTAGAGTGAAGCATATTGACGGTCCTCTTGTCGCAAATGTGATATAATGCAGTTCCCCATGGTACTCGTCAGTGGTGACAGCTCTATGAAAAGGTTTAGGAATACGGCTGTAACCTACCTTGCAAGAAAGGTATCGACACAAGCATCGAAAGAGGCTTGTCTACTCGAATTATTCCATAAGTCCATAACATTCACTTCGTCGCGTGTGACGAATAGAATTACGGAAACAGCAATTTTTGCAGGTCTTAGACATACTTAATCTAATAGCATATCTTGAAGACCAGCGTAGACCATCAGATGTGTTCTTGACGCTCTTCAGAAAAGGTTGCCCTGGCTCAAATATAATCTACCGTAATCATCCTCTGGGATAAAGAAAGGAAATTTCAAGTGGGGACAGCGCTTTTGTTTCAGCTACACTCTAAACATGATACCCTTACTAGACGTGCCCTTTTTCAAGAACACTGCCATTTTGAAGAGGTACAACGTACTGTGCACTTTTTTTTAGGTTACGCCGCACCCTTCATTTTGCAGGTTACGCGGTAACTTTCATCTTTACCTTCATTTGTGAGTAATATGCAGGCTACGCTGTGCCCCCCATATTTTTCCGTCCTCGACGGCTCACATAACTACCGTGCTCAGACATGTCCCGGGCGCCGGATGGAAATCAGATTTCGTGGTGCCACAACAGATATCGCTTCCGGGGTTCGGCGGCTGCATTTGCGGTTAATGTATAATGGGTCACGTCAAGGCGTGTTTTCGGTACTCACAGGCTAGAGAGATGAGTCGCGTTGCGCTTGTTACCACTCTTTTTTTTTTTGCTTCAGGAGCCGGCCAGCTATACGAACTTTCGTTCCTTTGGATTCCAAACAGCTTCTGGAAGAAGACAGTACGTTAGTGTAAACGTACAAAAAATTCTTCAGTTCTTATTTGTATTATTCCTTGCATTGTTGTGTTCATTACAATTTGGTAGCTTTATAGGCTTATCCGGTCTACAATATCTAATTAAGATTTGCTGTTAACTGAATTATTCACTAACAAGTGCAAAGTTCATGATTGCGATTGCAACATAAGGTTGTTAAGGACAGTAAATATAAATTAACATATTTTTGGGTAATAAGCCAAGGAACCTTGAGCGCGACCGTTTTATCCTGTCCCATGACATCCTGTCCCATGCCAGGATAAAACGTGACAGGATAAAAGTCTAGCTGGGTGCACACTAAAACCGGACCATCAAGCAATATGCATACTAGGGTCAAGAAGCAACAAGGAGGAAAAGGCGCTAATGTATTTCTTCAGAAACGGCAGAACAAAAAAAATTAGCGTAAAGTCAATAAAAAAATGCCACCTTTCATTAACTTCTTTTATGGCGGCAAAAACTTTTTTTTTTTTGCAAAGCAAAAAAAATATATCCGCAGTGCTTCACCAGTATTGCACCGACATGGTTGATTGCGAGCGTAAGCATCTGAGGTGGAATCAGTGTCCTAGAAGATGCATTAACGTTGGTGGAGGCACATCTATGCGTTACAGCTATTTGGATAGTTGCTATGCAATCAAGCTTGAATTTCGCGCTACCATCAACGATCTGCATCTCCGGTTCTGTAATCAGAGATAAATTTCCCTGAAGTCGAATGTCTACAAATAAACATTATCGTAAAACACGATATAATGATACAATCATTACAATTCTGTGTAGAGATACGCAGCAGTCGATAGGTAAGTTATTTTTAAATAAGCGTAGATTTAATGGTAGTTGTAACCACGCAAACAATATACAGCGAGAGAGGGAGAAAGTCTTTTTATTAAAGTAAAGGTGGAGAGGTCGGCCTGCGGTAATCTGACCCTGGCGTGCTAAACAATATACAGAGATTACGGATTAGTACGGAGTTAAGGCAGAAAAGTTTACTCTGCAGCGAACTAAATTCCTTAGTTGCATGCTCCAAGAAGCAGTCCTTTTTAGCACATCGCACTCAACATACATACGTACACTCATCCGCCAGATTGGTCGAATTGCGCCGACCAAAAAAATACAAAATACGTGACCGTTCGCTGACTCGATAATACTGTGCACTCAGGTAAACTGCGCTAGGTAACTCGCGACGGCATGCAAACAAGCCGCATGAGAAGAGTCAATAATCGTAGATGGTTCGCGGGTTCCTCCTGAGACGACACAACAGTACGAGGTAAAGCGAAAACTTGAAGGCCTTCTTAACCGTTTTGTTAAAGTACAAAATGATAAAGCATTTATGTTGCGTGCTGTAGTGTCTTCAATGACACAGAGCGATTTTCCCGCCAAAACTTCGGTTAAAACCGGTGCTATTGCTCTTATATGGTATGCATGAGCCTCAACAGTACAGTAAATGGCATCAAGAAGTCTTAAATCCTAGATGTACGCACTGCAATAGCATTGACCCACCGCGGTGGATCAGTGGTCAGGGCGCTCGGCTGCTGATCCGAGTTACCGGGTTCAACCCCTACCGCGGCGGCTGCGTTTACATGAAGGCAAAACGCTAAGGCGCCCGTGTGCTGTGCGATGTCAGTGCACGTTAAAGGTCCCCAGGTGGTCGAAAATATTCCCAAGCCCTCCACTACGGCACCTCTTTCTTCTTTCACTCCCTCCTTTATCCCTTCCCTTACGGCGCGGTTCGGGTGTCCGCCGAGATGTGAGATTGATACTGCTTCAAGAACCACATTGCGTAACTTATCGTCGTACAGTCCGAGCCAAACTGAAAAGAATGTTCTGAATCTTGGGTTGAATGTAAACATAGGACCCACACCGGACAAGAAGAAATTAGTGTGCGCGGTGGGATATGCTGTCAGCCAGGTCGAAAACACTCGCCGCGAAGAAGCCAGCACCAGAGTGGTGGGCGTACTGAACGCCGTTCATCGCGGACCTTCGCGCTCTGCGTTGTTACGCGTAGAATGTGACGCTATCAAGTGTCTCCGTGAAAATGAACACATTGTGATTATACCAGCAGATAAAGGCAATGCGACTGTTCTCCTGCACAAGACCGACTGTGAAAAGAAGATGCTATCTCTTCCGGAAGACGGTGAAACCTATGTCCGCACAAGAAGGATCCAACACTAAAGCTGGAAAGAGAATTCCAGAAGCTGCTGTCTGGCGTTTTTTCTGGCCGTTCCTCCGAATCATAAAGCACTCTACTACAAACTGCTTAGCCACAACGGATCCGCACCTGCTTTCTATGGATTGCCCCAAATCCATAAGCCAGACGTTCCTTTGCGTCCCATAGTGGGTTACACTCACCCCCCCCCCCTGCATAACCTCTGGAAGTTCTTGCACCGGGTCCTTTCTCCGCTCGTTGGTCTGAGTCCCAGTCACGTCCGCAATTTGTACAACTTTGTCGAGAAGAACCGCAGCACCTCAATCGACGAAGATGGGGGTGATGGTGTCGTTTGACGTTAAGTCCCTGTTCACGAGCGTCCCGATAGACCTTGCTGTCAGCCTTTGCAGCACTGCCCTCGAGGCTGTTGTAACTTTGCCGTAAAGATCACCGATAGACGTACCGGACCTGCGCAGGCTTCTAGACTTCTGCCTAAAGAACGCGTACTTCGTTTTCATTGGCAATTTTTACAAACAGGTGCACGGGACCGTCATGGGCGCCTCAGTTTCGGTTACGGCTGCCAGTCTCACCATGGAAAAGCTGGAACTGCGGGTGTTGGCCTTCTTTGTCTCTTCCCCGAGGATATTTTTCCGCTACATCAATGACTGCTTTTGCATCATCCAAAAAGGCGGGGTGAGCAAGTTTCTGGCCCATCTTCACAGCCTGGAAAGAGGCATTCAGTTCACTGTAGAAGAAGAATTGGATGGCAAACTACCATTCCTTGATGTCCTTGTTTCACGTGGAGGCCAGGGTCTATCTTTCAGCGTATACCAAAAGGAGACGCACTCTGGCCGCTACCTATATCTCAACTCAGTGCACCCTGCCAGCCATAAGAAGGCCGTTGTTAGCACGTTACTGCAGCGTACGAGAAAGTTGTGCACAATGCCCGAGGATGTGACCCTGGACGCGACAAAGGTACGGGATGACCTCAGAAACTGTGGATACCCCAGGCGCTTCATCGACGCGGTGGAACATCAGCTGTCAAAACAAGGAACACCGGACGCCCGCCCTCCGCTTGAAAAACTGGCTTCTGTGCCGTATATCCCGGGAACTAGTGAATGCCCAGCACGTGTCCTACGGGAATATGACGTGCAGGTGGCACATGTCCCGGCCAGAAAGATGCACCATCAGCTTGTAAAGGTGAAGGACACACTGCCAAAGGAAAGATTCCCCGGAATTTGTTTAAGAAATCCCCTGCGCGGACTGCAGCGGTCTGTATATCGGGGAAACAGGAAACTACCGGAAGCGATTACAGCAGCACGCTCGGGACGTAAAGAACGAAAACATTCGCAACAACGCCTTAGCGGAGCACGCCGTCGTGAATGGCCACAAAATTGACTGTGACAAGGCAAGGATCATCGCAAGGGAAAAAGTAGCAGCATCACGGCTACACTTGGAATCCCTAATCATACAAACTACGTCATACACGATTAACCGGAACGACGGAAATCTAAACCCGATATACGCACGCTCCTTGTGCCGATTATTCAACCATATTTAAACGACCCGTGTTTGGTGATGAATTCATTGTGAACAAGGCTTCCGTGTGGAAGCCGAAACGTCAAGAACGAACCTCTTTCGCTGGTCGGCGTCTCTTATTTATCAAATATAAAAATAGTTATATTTGGTTTTATTGCGCAAAATCAACTAAGGCTATGATGCGCCAAACACACCTATCAAAAGATACAGTGCGCATTTATTCCCAGATACAACATACACATTTTCTAAACGTCGGTATTCTGACTGAGTTTCGATTGCAATATCCTTATATTGTAATTGTTTTCGTTAATTTGTGTCACAAAGACAAGAAAAAATTCTAAAGTTGTTTTATTCATTTAACGCTGGCCCTTCTGCCAGTGTGACAGCCTAGGAGGGCAACCACTCTTGTGGAGAAAGGCTGATGGCGGTTGCGGCTGCAGCTCCAGTGGTGTTCCATCTCTCGCAAAACGGCGTTGCGCGCGATTGCCGGCGGCGGCGCGCGCCGCGGCGCCTCGTTGCCGGGGGAGAGCGGGGTCTTCGTCGTCGTCGCTAAGCGCCGGGCCCCGAGGTGCCATCAACTCGCGCCGGAGAAGCCCTCCGAGCACGCGAGCTGCCGCCATCATTGGCCTTTCGGGCGAGCGCACTCACACCCCGCCACACCCTGTCCGCTTCAAATTATAATACTTCACGCAACCCCGGACACAATATACGTGTGCCGCACGGATCTCCCTCACCTTTTCCGGGCAGTGGCATCGCCGCGCACATCGGTGCTTGCAGCCGGACCACGCGTGTGTCTCGTTATATGCTGGGGATCTACCCCTGCCCCCCCACCATCGCCCCCTTCTCCCCTTTTTATTTCACCATTTTTTTTTCTTACGAAGTGTCGCACTATTTCTGCGGACCTGCTGCGGAGGCTACGTCTCTGCGCCGTACCTGTTCGCGCGGTTTATTATCTTCTGGAATCACACATCCTTGTCCGTTCCAAGCCGGTAACAAGCAGTCGAAGGGATTTCGGGTAATGGCTGGCAGGTCGTTTGAAATTGCGGTCTCCGTGGGTAAATAACGAGACGACGTCTTTCTTCTTTATGCTGTTTTTCTTTAGGCTTTAGATTACAGCCTCATGACTCTCTCCTTCTCAACCGCACTTTTATCCTCATGAGGCTTCCGGATGGTCATCGCGATGTTTCGATGGTGATCAGTCGGGCGCCGAGTCAGAGCTCGTTGACACCTGGCACGGAGCTTACGCCCGCAGTTTGCAATGCTAAGAAGCCCGAGGTGTATGCAAACAGGACGTCACTCCATTTGAATGCGCTTGCAGGGTGTTCGCCTATGGCGGGAGTCGTCACTCGTTTCAGGGATTGCGCTTTAATATCGATGCAAAGTACCCGCCCGCGGATTACGAAAGTTTGAAAGGCGTACGAATGACAAACTTGTAGCTCGCCATTAAAAAACGCATCGCCTGGCTTTCGTGATTCGTTGACGCGAATTTAGATCGACGCGTTAAGCGCTGTCGACGCTGTTGCAAGTTTTATTGGCGAATTTCACAAACACGTTTTTTTCTTAGTCTGAAGCTTAGAATCGGAAGTAATAATTTGGGGAACTAATCGGATGGCTCGTCTCGCGCCTCTAATAACAGACCTCAGCAGATTTCTTCGCCACTGACTTGAGTACACCGCAGCGATCGAGCACATGCTATTATTTTGCGCTGCAAAAAACAGTACGCTGAGTTTTTCCTCCCAGTATTCAATGCTTACTGGTAAGATATCTGCTGCAAATTGGCAAAGCACTTGGACTAGCCTACAGACTTGAAAAAATTGTGTGTGTCTGTGGGAGGGAGGGGGGGGGGGTACGGCATGGCACAAAGATACCTCTGAAAACAGACATCTTGGACTCATGTTATCGGCGGGGATTTCGGAAACAGCAGCATCCGAAATAGGCAAGTTAAACCTGTAAAATCAGAAATGCTGAGAGCAGAGGCAGTAATGAGCCCTAGATATTCAAGTGTGATGTGTGTCCCGTTCAAGGGGCACAAAAAGATGGCAATGTACTGCCTTGCTTGTAATTGGAGCGTATTGTTACAGTCATTGTCGACCAAATTTCCACATGGGCTCAATTAAACAAAATAACATTTCGGTAAGAACTGGCGGAGTATTTTGTAATCTCAAACTTACTAAATAACTGTGTTCTACTCGCAGACGTAGCTGCAGACTGCCGAAAGGACGTGAGAACAACTTCAGGAGAAATATGCAAAGGTGTTTGTACGTTCGTTCTGCTGATTGCCATGACGTCTGTTTTTTTTTTATCCTGGTTTTTATTTCCTATACATGTGAAAAAAAAACACGTCAAGGGTCAAAAGAAATGCGAGGATAGTATTTTGCGTGACAGCTTTTTGAAAGCTTGAGACTAAAGAGTAGGGCAAACATAATCAGCTTCCCTAACGAGATTGTCTTCAAACGGGACGCCTGGTTTCACAACATGGTAGACGCCTGCGCTTCAGCGGCACCTTGTATATGAACCTTGATTGACCTTTTTGGTGTCTTACGCTTGTATATAGTTACAGAATCGCGAAAATCGGCTTTTCATGGAAATTTTAATTACTATATAAGGTAATCAAAATTAAGCTCTACACACTTTAAAATCGGTTACTGAGTAGTACATGAAACCCACTTCTGTACATGGATTGTGCGGCCAGTGGGACACAAAGTAGGATGACAAATGTCACCATCAAGCAAATAAGGTACTAAAATATTCTCGGGTATCCAGCGAGGCTGAGAATCTGAGACCACTGCTGGCTCTGACCACTTTGTAGTGATCTCGAAGAACAACACACCGCAGACAAATCGTCTTTTTATTTTTTTTATTTTTTGGGGTGAGGGGTGCCAAAATACGATGGCCTCCCTCGGTCGTACACAGGCAGCAGCAAGCAGGCAGCTGGCTGTGGGACAGCTTGAAGTGACTTGACTAGCTTTCTGTTCTTCGGACCATCATTTCTAGTTCCTTGGGTACCATTGTTTTTTCATGTCTCCCCCAGTACTTGTGTGTCTGTTTTTTTTTTGTTCGCACTCGTATTCCGCGCTGTTATATTATGACTTTAGCAGCCAGGGGGTTCGCTTGGCTCCTTCCACTCCCTGTGCCATCGCTCTATGATAACCCCCACTGGCGGTGTCTACGACCTGCACAGTTTTCGCCAAGAACTCTCGGTTGGAACTCTGATACCAGGTAGGTGAACGAAGTACATTCTGCGCGCGCGCTGATCCCAGCGCACTACGAGGCGAATGTCACCCCATTACGTCACCAATCACTCCGCTAGCTAGCCGGAGTGGCGTCCTCCGCTGTACAGTCGCGACAGAGGCCCCACAGCATATAAATTAACTTTTTAGCCACTGCGGCTAGCTTCAGTTTTTATACTGAAAACATAGAGGCGATCGCGTTTCTAAACTACTCCATTTGGTACAATTCTTACAGAGGATGCGAGTTCCGAGATATTATCCCTCAAAGTTTTCACTGATTTTACGTAATTACACATGCAAGGCAGTGTCAGTCGGCTCGAAACTCTTACCTTGTATTACGTAGCTGTTATATCGGGCGTCTCTTCTATTTTGATAGCCGTATGTGAAAGGGTCTCTCTACGCCTATTGTCACCGCCTTGCATGCGCAGTTACGCGGATCGAGCTGAAAATTTGAAAGCGAATGTCTCGGAACACGTGTGTGCCAGGAGAATTTTACTAAATGGAACTGTGTAGGAATAATACTACCTCTTGGTTTCCAGTATAGACGTGCCCACTTGCTGTAGTCACTAAAAAGATCATTGATCGATTTCAGTTTTTTACCTACCTGAAACTGACGATTACTATCTCACTTTGTATCACCCTGGCCGCATAACTTATGAGCATAGGTGTATTTCACGTATGCCGCTGCGTGCTCATCGGTAATACAATGGGTACAGGCGTTCCCTTGGCCTGGTTAACGGCTTATGTTGGGTGAAATGCTTGGGAAATGGTTCTTTGACCTCACCTTGAATAGACGAAAATAGTTGTGCCATGGAGCTATTTTGCCACATATCTATTTGCGCCAGAAAATTTCCTGATTATAATTATAGATTTGGCGTACCTCGCCGCGCCTGTTTGTAAGAAATCTGTAAATCTTAATTCGGCCACCCTGTATGGGTGCCACACGGCATGCATAGAATGAAACGCAGACTTTCTTGAAGAAATGCGACGGCCTCCATTCCCCTCATATTTACCGGTCTCACTTTGTACAAAGAATTTGTTCAGAGCGATGAAGATTTTTTATTATTAAGGTAGGAGTCATGTCTATTAATATTAGGCACGAGTTTTTGCAGGCTGTTAGTTCACTTACTTTTTGAGGGGCTTTTTGTCGCTGTCTTTTTTTTTTCTTTTTTTATTCATAATCTTGCCATACAAATTATCAAAACACTGGCTGAACCCATAGCCAGAGGCTAGTGTGGGGTTCAGAAACAAAATACATAATGGCAATGACACAGCACTTGTGTAAAATCAAAAGCACAAAATCAACGGCTAAAGACCGAAATACCGCATACAATGAGAAGAAAACAAAATAATATGCATTTTACAGCAGAATGAGTAACGATCTATCAGGAACAACACTGTACAAGAAATACAATCCGAAAACGACTACCACAGTGGTCAAATAAGGCTCATAAATATATGTTCTTAATGTTTTATTAGTTTCATGGGACTGTTTTATTTCTGGGGGTAGAGCATTTAAAACTTTGGCTCCTGAAAACTGCACCAATCTCTCGCTGTACATGTTATTATTCGGTGGCAGATTAAAGTTACTATGTGTGAGGTTGCTTGTGAGTCGAGAAGGAGAGCGAAACAGGGAGGCATTAAAAGGTTTATTATATTTTACTATGTTGTTTGCACACACCGCTTTCTTTAAAGTCCGCAAAAGGTCAGAAGGAAGGAAAGTTATTCACTGGAAAGGTGGTCTACTTGGCTCGTTATACTAGATTTGTGTTAAAATTCCGATAGCCCGTTTTTTAATCGCCGGATAGGATCAAGGTAAGTGTTGCATGTCAAACTCCGTGATTCTACATAGTATGTTAAATGACTGTTAATAAGGGCAAAATAAAGGGTACGCAGTGTATGTGTATTAAAACAATCGCGGGCCTGTAACAAGGCATAACAGCCAGAAGCCAACTTCGAACAGACGGCGCTAATCCGATTTTTCCAGTGAAGGTGTTCATCTAGAATTGCACCAAGATACCTAAATGAGTGTGTTCGTTTAAGTGAGTGGTCGTTAATTAAAATGTTAATTTGTTTGCTGTCAATAACTTTTGCTCGTGAGCAAATTACTATATATTTGGTTTTGCTTGAATTAATCGTTAGCTTGTTGGTAAAAAACCAACTTGAAATTTTTTTTCGGTTCAGCGTTTGTTTTTGCTTCTAAATCCTCAAGGTTGCCAGCTGTAACTATGATCGCAGTGTCGTCTGCATGCGTTAAAATATTCGTCTCCTGCGGACGATGGTTTTCAAGCATCGCGGAACTCTATTAAAACACTGAATCGTTCGTGTGCTTCGTAGAACGCGCATTCCGTTCTCAACGCAAGTTGTTGCAATTTTCGGAAGCCTCTTTTACGATACCGCACCGGCAAAAAAAAAAAGCATGCACAAGCAGAAGTGTGTGGGTGTAGTTTTTGTATCCCTGCCGTTTCATGACTTACTCGCCGTCCATTTCCCACAGTAATGACATGCTTTCCGGGTGCACTGTACACGTGCAGTAATGAGGCCGAAAAAAGATACGCCTGAAATGTATTGAAAATCCCGGTGTAATGAGTTCGAACTTTTTATTCATGACTCAATCGAAGCGCAACGGTTACCCGTTGAATAGGTACGGGTTCTTCTCCTCAAGAAAGTACGTGGCATAAACACTCGCTTTTAGGTCAACGACGTTTTAAAAAGAGGCACGAAATGAAATCATTTAGTAAAGCTGCGGATCTTAGTAACTCTTATGACCAAAAATGCAACCTTCGCGCTGACATGCAGATAAATCAAAGGAAGCTTCAATACTAGCATTATTGCCTTACCGTATGCAGCGCACACCTTCCATGCTGCATGATTGCAAGACGTGTGACAGTCTGCCAGCTCTTTTGACTGTCTGGTTAAATTTGGAGAGCTTTTAGCTTTTTCAAAAAACAAAAGAAGCTTTTCTGTATGCTTACCTTAAAAGTGGAGTTCAGCTTGAAGTAAGCAGGTTTAACGTGCATGGCGGTCCATAGCTTACAGAAGGTCGCCCTGATCACTAGTTAAATGTCGAAAAAAATTCTTCCCTTTCATTTCTTAGCTTTATTCCTCACTTGAAGGCATCGTCAAGCGCGCTGTGCCTCGTAAAATGTGCCCTTAATTTTGCGGATGCGTCGCAGGTGACGTTGACTTCCTGCTAGATATGGTTACGAGCCGCCAGGGTCATGTATGCTTGAATGACAGGGCTCAGAAGTTGGCAATGACGAGCTTTAGGAAAGCACGAAAAGCACTATTGCAAAAGAACCTCAAAAACACAAAAGATGAAAAAAGCAAAACGCTAAGAAACCGAAAAAAACTGAAAGAGCCGGTGTTCTCGCAAGTCGGTAGGTTTCAACTAGTCGCTTAGATATAGCTGGAAACTTAAGACAGGAGGGAAAAATCTAGGACGAAAGAGAAAGGCGCACGCCTTGTTCTTTTTAACAATAATAATAATAATAATAATAATAATAATAATAATAATAATAATAATAATAATAATAATAATAATAATAATAATATTAATTGGTTTTTGGGGAAAGGAAATGGCGTAGTATCTGTCTCATATATCGGCGGACACCTTAACCGCGCCGTTTATCTTTTTCCTCAAAATACTTTTTTCACTTACTGTATGTTTAGAGCAAAACATTCTTTTTTTTTTTGCTCTAAACATAGAGTAAGTGAAAAAAAAGTATTTTGGAGAAAAATAATAACGGCGCGGTTCAGGTGTCCGCCGATATGTTTAGAGCAAAACATTCTTTTTTTTTCTAAAATTAAAAGACAGCATGCTATTGGTGAACAGATTTTTTAGAATAAAAATTTTAAAATCTCTGCAACCACCAGAATTATATTAGACGAAATCTGATGGAACATGAACCGGCTACCTCTGTAAAGCATCTTGCGCATAACTTCTCCAGCGTATCCCGCCACCTTGTGGGTGCCTGAGAAGCAACGAAACACTCCGTGGAGAAGATTACGACCTGGAGCTCAACGTGCATGGGGGCTGCGATCACCAATATTTCCGCACAGTTTTCAATAAAAAACAAGACACTGAAATTTGGCGCACGTAAAGAAACAAATAAAATCGCACCCGGTCCACTCTTCACTCGATATATACGTCCCAGAAGTGAACAGACATTATACGATAGCATCGTTTTTAATTGCAGATCCAAAAGAACATAGCTTGCAACAACAAACGCAGCTTTTACACTGACAGTATCCTCAAGAATGTGCACTCTTTTCTGTTGCAATGTCTGTGCAGTTCTCGAGTGGTAATAATAATAGTAATAATAATAATAATAATAATAATAATTGGTTTCTTGGGGAAGGAAATGGCGCATTATCTGTCTCATATATCGTTGGACACCTGGACCACGCCGTAAGGGAAGAGATAGGGAGGGAGTGAAAGAACAAAGGAAGGAAGAGGTGCCGTAATGGAGGGCTCCGGAATAATTTCGACCACCTGGGGATCTTTAACGTGCTCTGACATCGCAAAGCACAATTACCGGGCTACTATTCTTTCTCAAATGAACAGACAAAATAACCGGCTGTTATAATACATGCCAAAATTGAGCAAAAAATCTGTTATTTCAAGTTGGGAACAGTTATAGCCATTAAGAACTAAGAGTGACGCTTGCGAACGCACGTCATCTTAGCCTTTTCATTAGCGAATGAGTAATTGCATTCTTGTGATTGTAACAGCCCTTGAATCATTGTCGTGTTGCAGCCAAAATAAACTCCGAAATCGGCTACAGCGGAGACCATCAAGTGTTTGGCATATCTGGTGGTAGCCACGCTCTCTATAGCGCAGTGTGGCCTGACGAGATACCATAACCGTTGCACATGCACGGTCTGCGTTGTCCAGCCGAGCGTTCTTGGGACAGCTCGCTGCGTGGGCTCTGGCTCGTCGTGTCGCCCTCGCTCGAGAAGGTCGGAGCCCGGTCCCGAAGCCCGCCTCGAGTTGCGCTACTCAGCACCGGTTCGCCGTGTCCGAGAGTGGCATACCAAACCGGCTCCTTTTTGCCTGCGCCATCGCGGCAACGATGGACATTGTCCATCGCGGCGATGGGGAAACCTGGGCTGCCACCGATGCCGGTCACGAAGGCGGCGCCTGAGGTCGGAATACGTGAGTGCGCCAAGCCGAAACCCTAATCACCGGCGCGCCAGTCGCGTTTTTCCCTCCGGCTCGCCGCATACTTCTGCCCGCTGGAGTTCCTTCCCATTGCGGGCCATCCTTTCCCTCGCGTCGAGGATTCCGCATTGCTTGCCTTCTGCCCACCTTCTGTGTCCCCCCCCCCCCCCCCACCTCTCCCGCCATTGTGCTGTGTATGCATTCGCACTCCTCGTAGCTCCCTCTCTCCCCGTGCCATTCCCACCTCTCCTGCACCCGCTATCCTCTTTCAAGAGCCTCTTCCAGCCCAACCTATGTAAATGGCGCAAATTGTATCACGCTTGTCGGCTCCCAAACGGAGTTTACGGCCAGTTGGAAGCCCCGGAAGTGAGGGAGCCGTGAGAGGCACTTGTAGGTTGAATAGAGCTGGATGGTAGTCATGTCCCAGCGCCTGTCGCCCGCCCTCTCTCGGTCGCTTTCGTCCGCGCTGGTGCCTTGAATAGGGTTTAACTGCGCCGATTCCGCTGGGAGCGAGGCATGCGGTGTCTGTTTCAGCGCTGACGAACTGCCTTTGAAATTCCGAGCTCGGCTTTGGCGGGAGGAAAACTTTGCATCAGTGAGGGAGGAAATGCTGGTCGCTATAGTGGGTCGAAATAACCGGAGGCGTTGGTGAAAGTAGCTTACCAGGGAAACAGGGAAATATTTAAAAAATTAGTGTTGATTTCGGATCTGGTGCATATGCTCCATGGCCGGGCTTGCAGCATTTCCGGTGAGGAGTATTTCACCGTAGGTACCAGACTTTAATCGGCTCATAAATTTATTTGCGGCTCATTTCGACCGTGGAAGTCGAGTGTGGAAAAGGGCCTAAACGGGGATAAACTTCATCCAGAACGGATTCAACATAACCAAGCTTTCGAATTTAGGTTGTATATATTTTCGGGCTTTTCGCATTCCCAGTCATTTCGTAACCGTTCAAAAGACAAGGGTTTCAAACGGCTAGAACTAGTGCTCAAGGATACAGTCCTTAAACATTGTCTGGAAGTGCTGTTATGCAGGTTTAAACAAGTACCAGAAATCATCGTCAAATGTGACATGAGTGCAGTTGGTTTCCCATTAAGCGATAAGAGATTACGATAGTTCCATAGCTAGTTCGTCCTTAGAATTAATCGTGTCCCTGCACTTTGAACAATTTAGGTACCCTTCTGAAATGTGCCCGTCGCAGTTAACGGCTGGTTGAGCACTTTGATTTCTATCTCTGTTGCTTTTCACTCTTGAATGAAAATAGACGTTTTAACAATGCTAGCTGGTTACCAGTGAAGCATCAAGCCCATGTTGGTCTTTCATATATTTTTTTTTCTCATGGCAATCAATGTATCAGGGACTTTCTATGACATTTCAGGTGTTGTCCGGGCAACTTATTTGCAGTAAATTTTGTGCTGGTGCACTAACTGCACCTGGTGTCATGAGGGAGCGAGAGAGGGCGCTGGCGTGAAATGAAAGGAGACAAGTGGAGTGTGCGGGCTGCCTACATGTGGCTTTCACTTGGTCAGCGGGGAACGGCGAAACAGTCCACGCTACACAGCTCAGCGTCAGCTTTGGTCACTATTTTCAAGTGTCCCTTTACTTTCGACAAAAGATTGTAGATCACCTAAGTTCACTCTTCCCTTCCCCGACAGCGACCGACTTGCATGTTTTGAGTTGTGCAAAATTATGGACTCGTTAAGTTGCCAGGCACAAGACAAGAAATCGAGCTCCTGACCCATGTGGCACGCGACGCTGTGGGAGCGCTAGAGGAGCGAAAAATTTTCGCGGCGATGATAATCTGGTTGGAGGCGAGAGCCGCACCTGCGTTTGTTCCCAGATTGAAGTCGCTGATCCTGGCGCTAACAGGATTCCAGCGCTTTCCCTCTCTCTGGCGTGAGACGAGCGCGTTAGGGCGCCACGCTTAATTCGCACTCGAGGCAGGCGCACACACTGCGCCGCGGCGGAAATCTTCGCGGATTCTATTACGCGATGTAATTTCTCCGCCGCCATAATTACCACATTTGCATTGCATATTGGCGCACAGTGTCGATTGGGGCCTGCGCGCGCGCCGCCTGTGAATATTTGAGAGAAGTTGGCGCCTTAAATTTTTCGTGGAGGTTTTGACCTTAATAAAGACTTAATTATACGGTCAACTTCGTTAACCGTAAGCGTGAGTAGCGTTAAGCCTTGTCTGGGCTGCTGAATCTGCGCTTACATGACTAAGTCTTTCATCTCGCTTTGATATGAATTAAAGCAGAAATTGCGGGGACAGATCTCATCGCGGATGGAAGTCACGTTATTTATAAATTTTTCACGATGGCAATCGAGTTTCCAACGTAAAAAAATCGGAGCTAACATTTTCACTTGCGGTATCCAAAGTATAAAGTTAAAAAAGACGGCAGAAAAGGTTTTGCAGTGTATTAGTACAGCAATTTGTTAGAGCAACGAATTGTAGTCGTTAATTCTCCTGCATCTCTCAGTTGTATTGCCCGGTTTGTCGTCCCGGATGACCTGTCTTTCTCGAGGTTCGAGAAAATTTTGTCAGCGTGACAATTGGATGACAATTTTCCTCTTTTGTACCGTTTTTTGGTTGCCTTTTAAGGTAATGAAATAATTTTTTACATCATTTTTATCTTGTGATAGAAAAAATTTCCGTCTCCGGAATTATTTACATTAAAGAATAAATCCGGAAGAAGAACTTTGCTGATCTAAATAAATTTTGCTGCTTTTATGAATCGTAGTTCACGTAATACAAAAAAGTGGTGTACAAGGGTAACGTAAAGAAATTCTACTTTTCCCGGAAGGAAAAATAAACTGCGGCGATCAATTCGATTTATGCGGAGGAAATGCTGTAGCATTCTTCGTTCACTCGCCAATCTCCTTCCAGTTCTGATTCTCTTTCAATCCTGATTCTGTTCCCATTCTAAGAATGCATTTTCTTTCACTCCCCAGTCTATTGCAGTTCTGATTCAATTCCGATTCCGACTACGCAACTACGCAAAAAGTGTCACATTGTTAAATCGCGGCGAATAATGATACCAACACCGACGCAACGACGCAGCGGTTATGCGATACGCCAATGCACCGGCAGGTGTCTGTTTCAAATACCCACCGGTGGTTCTTGTGAGTCCCAGGTAGCTCTTCAACAGCAAGTCTAATTTTTGCACACGTAGCTCTTCGGGAGGCTGTATGTTTTGCACGTAGCCCTGCTGCTGTCCGAGTCATTTTCTTCTTAGTCTTCTTTTTTTTGTTGAGTCATTCTTTTTAAGCTTCTTCCTCCTCTCGCTTACAAGTGGAGAGGGGAAGGGGGATAATGAGGAGAGGGGAACGGTTGACAGGTGGCAAGTTGAGCACTTAGATTTACCCTCGACGAGTAGTATTTTGATGCTTTTACTCTGCTGACTGTTTCTACTCTTAAGTATAAGCCGAGGTTTCCCACACGCGACGGAATTTTTCTCGAGGTTGAAGTTTGGTGCAGGTGAGTGGTGGGTGGCGTTTCTGGAGTATGAGGGTAGGGGAGGTGGTTGAAATGCACCGGTGGGCGGGTGGGCAGCCCCTTAGCTATATTTAGGTGCAGTGAGAAAGTGGGTGATTATTCTGTAGGATGCGCGTGGAGAGGGGAGGCTCCTCGCTTGTACTGGAGGCTTCATTTGAATAAACAGACGTTAGGTATCGGGGGGGGGGGGGGGGGGGAGTAACGCTAGCACTGCTTTCACAGCGAAATTATTTCCGGCGCTTTCGGCCATGTTTCCACCGCTCCTCATGCACATCTCCTTCTCAACCTAGATCAGCAATGAGGGAGGGACGGGCGAGTGCGCATATGTGGAGAGGGGGTTTGTCGTGTCGAAACTGACGCCAGGTGGCTCGAATATTTGCCCGAAGTGGAGTTTGTTGTGGCGGTAGCTACAGCGGTAACGGTAGCGGTGGTGATGGCGGCGGCAGTTGGTGGTGGTGGTGGTGATGGTGGTGGCAAGTTCGCAATGTTGGTGGCTCCTGGTGGGGACGCTGGTTAAAGTGCTTGTGTTGGTGGTGGTTGGGGCGTTGGTTGGGGTGGCGTACCTGATGAGAAAACATTAAAAACTCATTAGTCAATGTGTCATTAGGCAGGATGAAGAAAAATTTGTCGTTTGCACAGGTGGTAATGCGGATCAACTCTACTTTCACCACATTGTGCTTCTGCAATAATTGCATTTTCTTTGAATGCGTCTTCTGCGCATGCGTGCGTGACGATTGTTTTTTTTTTTTTTTCGCAGAGCTAGAATGAGTGCCTTATGGTGTAAAAAATGTGTTCGCTCTGACTCGAGTATCTTGTCATGCAGCGCGTTTGCAGTCAGCGTCCCGAGAGCACTCGTCCTCCACTCTAAACAAGAAAGGAGTAAAAAAGGAGTAAGATTCCCTCTAGCACTCTCGCTTTATGAGGCCGTGTATTCTTCTCAAGCCCTTAGGTAGATTTCCGTCACTAAAAATACAGAATGCTTACGGTTGGCAGCGGAAACCATTCCATCTAGCAGTTACGAAGGTTTTAAACCAGGCTTCGATCTCCTCTATTTGTTAACATCAGGACCTCGGTGCCGCATTTAAAAGCCTCCTCCCATTACTAGCTGTATCAGGTTACTATGCTTTGCAGTGGGATTATAGCTACATTGCCAAGAGTAAGTATTCCGTAACTTTAATGATCTAAATCTCCGGAACTTGGGCAGCGTGCCCTGTCCCTAAATGGGAGTGCGCTAAAGGACAGCTTACTCCCTTTTTACTCCCATTAGGCGTATTCGTGTTTAAAGTGTATGTTCGAATCGCCGCACGTTTGTGGCTCTTCCCTCCCGCATACGTCCAGAGCCCGACGCTCTGCCTCGCTACATCCATGGCTCTCCCACAGCGCGGCTGATGGGCCATGTCACCGCTGGCGGCTCTATTATAGCTACTGCGTCTCTCCGCATGCGCGCTGTTTGCTGCGCCATGTAGTCATTGCAGGATGTAATCTTGAGCTTGGAGTTTCTAAATATTAGAATTAACTATGGCGCCACCGTCTGTGCGAATTTCTTAAAGCGCACTTCATCTGCCGCGTGAATGCCGGGAAGAAGAGGTTTCGTGTTTGGCTTGGCTAGTGTGGGGCAGAAAACGTGGATTGTACCTCAAAATTGGTAGTTGCGCCACGAGGCTGCCCTGTGTGCACAGGTTAAATTATTTCGATATAGCGTTTCTCACTTCTTCAAAAGATTTAACGCAAGGAAAGTTCAGAGTTAGGCCGGTACGGAAACTTTCACAGCATTTCTTCGAGGTTTGCCTCTAAAAGAGTCGTATTTTAAAGCGAAAGCCTTTAATGCTCATCGTTGTCCGTCCACGAAATCTGTCACACTATGACGTCATCAATGGCATAATTACTGTAACCCATATATTATTAGCAACAACTAAGGAACTGGTGATTAGTGATTAATTGGTAAGTAGTCATTGATTTGTAATTAGGTATCAATTAGTGAATAGTCAGAAAATAAAAGAAATAGCTAGAATAAAAATAAAAGATTAATAATAATAATAATAATTGGTTTTGGGGGAAAGGAAATGGCGCAGTATCTGTCTCATATATCGTTGGACACCTGAACCGCGCCGTTAGGGAAGGGATAAGGGAGGGAGTGAAAGAAGAAAGGAAGAAGGAGGTGCCGTAGTGGAGGGCTCCGGAATAATTTCGACCACCTGGGGATCTTTAACGTGCTCTGACATCGCACAGCACACGGGCGCCTTAGCGTTTTTCCTCCATAAGAACGCAGCCGCCGCAATAAAATTTAACAATTTTCAGAAATGGAAAAAGTAAGAATTCAGAAATAAAAAATGCAATAAATAACAACTTAAAATAAATAACTAAATAACAAGAATGTAAAACTTCAAGCAATAAAAATAAACGAAAATTACAAAAATGGTTATAAATAATCTAAACTGAAAATTAAAAATAAATAAAAAATGAAAAGAAGCAGACAAAGTGGGTGCCGAAATGCTGTCGCCTCGCGCATTTTAGGTCGCCAAAGTGCCCCCCGAATTTTTTTTTACGGCTGAATCCACGTTTATATCCCCTAAAATAGCAAAGCCAAGTAAGAAACTTCGTCTTCCCGGCATTCCTGCGCCTCTCCATGATAGCTTGTTGTAGCGCCGCCATCTTTCCCTGTAGTTATATTAAGAAACTATGATCTTGAGCGGCGTTTCAAGGAGTATGGCTCCGCGACCGCGCGCTCCACTTGATAACGACGCAGCTTGCTCTAGGCGCGCGGCACCGGCTATGTGCAAGGGGTGGTCACGGTATCGCGGATGTTTTTGTGTCTTCTGCAGGTGTGCCTTCAATGTTGATAAATCTGAAAGCAAAAGTAGCTCTTGCGTCTGAAAGTGTTCCAGACATGCTCTTCCACCGTTATAGTAAAATATTGCCAAAATTTCTTCTCATTTTCCATGCAAGCCTATCAACAAGCAGTGTTATTTTGTATTGGAGAGTTGCGTAAACTATGCCATGGTTTAAAAAGGGGAAGGCGTCATCGGTTGCAAATTTCAGTCCAGTACACAATATCAAATTTTTGTTCGTTGTAACAGCTTGGACATAAGTTAAAAGCTGCCGCTGCTACTGCGAAGTTTTTAGCCTATCCATCCATCATCAGACATGAACTCCAGTATGCGTGCACCATCTGGGACCCTTATACAAAACATAACATCGAAGCATTGGAAATGATCCAGCGACGATCTATTGTACTTATCATTAACAAATATCGTTCTGCTCACCATCCAGCCACTCTGAGGTTGAAAAATGACATCTGCACAGTGAAAACACGGTTTAGAGTCTTCATCCCTTTATTAGGCCTCACACCACGCGGAATCAATAACACAGTACAGCCCTGGAATCAATATCTTCAGATCCTCATTTTCACCCGGTACAATAGAAATGAATGGAAATAACTTTCCTCTGCAGTACTAAACAGCATCAATTAGTAGACCAGATTGCTTAATCGCAGATGCCACGTTATTTTTTTTTGGTTGTTGTTGCTGCTTGCCTATGTGCTTGTAGTAATGTTTGTTTCCTGACGTAATGTTTGCTCTGTTTTCTTTTTTTATGCATATGTGTGCCTCTTGCTAGGGCCCTTCTTAATACCTACAGTATACTGTATATTTAAAAAAAAAACTCAGAGGACACTACAAAGTACATGCCGAGAACGCGCCCTTTACAGCTTGCGTTGTAAAAAATAAATGACAGCCGATTTAGCGCACAGTTAATCAGATGCAAATTACGTGCGCTAGCACTGCTTAAGGGAGCGCGAGCGACACATGTCCGCTCTGTCCGGAGTCCCCAGCGGTAATCCCACACGATCTGCGGAACACGACTGCAGATGTGATACAGCTGCTCTCTCATTGGCTGCAGCTGTGCGACCGCGTCGCCTCCTTACTGGCTAAGCTGCGGGACGCGAGCATCAACACCTGCTTATCTCCCGCGCTTCAAGGTCACCGCGCGGCTTCGGGTAGACACCGGTGAAATCCGTGATTGCGGACAGTAGTGCTAGCGCGCTACAGTAGACTACGCCAAGTGAACGCCAACAGCTCTTGGCTGGCTTCACTCGAGTTGTGTGCTCTGTCTTTTTGAGACCGTCCTTAAAATTTAGTTAGGACACTATGCATAAGCATGCCCCATCTGCTAGGCTCTCCGCCCTTGCGATGGCTCACGGGTTACGGCGCTAGGCTGCTGTCCCGAAAGGCGCGGGTTCGATCCCAGCCCCGGCGGTCGCATTTCTATGGAGGCTAAATGCAAAAGGCCGTGTACTGTGCGATGTCAGTGAACGTTAAAGAACCCCAGGTGGACGAAATTCCTGGAGCCCTTCACTACGGCGTCTCTCATAGCCTGAGCCGCTTTGTAACATTAAACTCCATAAAACCAAACCAAACCAAACCAAAACGCCGTTTCTCCTTTTGCAACTGGTCATTGACCTATAAACTTCCGCACCGATGAGGCTTGGCACACCTTTGAACCTTCTGAACATGAACATTTCTGTCTCGTCGCCTCAACTGTAGGCTCTTGTCAGAGTTGCCTAATCGGGCAGACGCCGATGTGCTAATTGTTAGCCCTGTAATACAAAAAAACACCACATGCATAGTTTCGTTTATTCAATTTTTCAGAGCATCATGTACAAAGTTAATTCAAATAAAGAGATTATTATTAATAGCGTACACCATATTCAGTGTCGTCACCGTTCTAAGGTCATTCCTGATCAGGCAACCTGTGAACTCGGCGCCTCTCTCCCCAGTCGCGGCAGGAACACCGGGCCTTCATGCCTATGCGCGGAGACAAACAACCTCAAGGACAAAGAGGCCAGTGGAGAAGCTAGGCGAACGCAGAAAGCGCACACCGCTTTGAAAGCGCTTTAATGGGGGCCGCCGACGCGGACCAGAAGAGAGAAGCGTCTTTGGCGTGGCGCTGCTGGTCGCACTCTGTGTTCTCCGGGGATGAGGTATCTGCAAGGCGATCACGTTCACTGTTGCGGCTAAGAGTGGCGAAAGTGCGCCCTCTGCCGCCGCCACCGCCTCCAGGCTGCTTTTGCCGGAGTGAACAGGCCGCAGCCGGCTCGTATTTTTCTTCTCTGGCTTCCACTGAACCTCCTTTCCATCCGCCCAGTTGTTTGCTCACACCTCAAAGGCGCAGCCGATGTCGGCAAGCGAGTAGGGGGTATATAGACACCCTCGGCTCAGAAGAAGTCGCGTTGCTAGGCGGTGCGGGGTTTTGCCTCTTTGTGCATCGCCTTCGTTCTCCGTGCTGCTGTCTCGTGTTCACTTTCTCATAAGCTTTTGTCCAATTAAGTATTCATTTTTTTCCTAATACGATTACTGATTGGTACGCACTGCCTCATGATTCTCGTTTGCTTGCCTGCCCTGAGTAATTTCAACCGTCGGTTGGCGCTGCCTGTGACGCGCTGTGTTGTTGACACTGCGTATTGTTTCTTTCATCCTGTGCCTATTTAGCGTTGTATAAATGTTGGTCGTCCTTTTTAGTACTTGTTTCGTCGTCATGTTTCTTTTTTTCTTTAAAGGTCGAATTTTTGTACTCTATTGTTTTGTACTCTGCCTCTCCTGCTAGGACCGTATTTGGTCCGCAGTATGTGATAAATAAATAAATAAATAAATAAATAAATAAATAAATAAATAAATAAATAAATAAATAAATAAATAAATAAAATAAATTTAGACGTTTTCAGTTCACTGTGGGCAAGACCTGTGAAAGATTTAAGCCCCAGCTCGTGCGCTCGGTGTCATATTTCGAATACTCTTCCGATGGGTCCTCTACCTGCAGTGCATGTGTGTACCGTGTATGTTAAAATAACAAGGCTGCACTTGCTATTCCTCATGCTATCACGGGATTTATTACCGCCCAGAGGAGGATAGCGAAGACAACAGGGTCGCTCGCTACACGCTGGTTATCCTCGCAGCTGGTGGGGGCTGGCGACCGCAGCGTCATCGCAGCCTGGTGTGCCTATATGCGTATACCAGGTGTTTCAGAATTTTTATAAACCGGCTTTTTGAGGTATGAAGGCGGCTTGTGCGGCACAGTAATGCCTGATATAGCGGAGATTAAGAAAGAGGTGAATAAATTTAACAACATAGACGCTTAACTAATTTCTGATAATTAACATTTTAACTATCGCAGTTAGGCGACCGGCTGCCACTAGAAATTTGTAGCCGGTCGTTAGTGATAGCCATATCAGTTTTCAGTATTTCGAAAACACGATAACCCTTGGAGCTGTGCCTCAACAAGTTTTGCTAACATCGTGCCAAAATACATGCCCTTTCGCAAAGCATGCAGGCAAAACAATCCTTCGAGTGCACGTAACTAGTCGAAATAGCCAAATTTTGGCGATCCACAGCGCCGAGGGCAATCGCGTTTTAGAAGCTATAAAAACTGGCATGGCTATTACTAACAATCGGCTACAAATCTCTAATTGCAACCAGTAGCCTAACTGTTATGGTTAAAAAGTAAATTATCAGAAATTACATAAGCTGCTAACTAGTTAACATTACTTACCTCTTTTCTGATGTCCGCCAGCGCAGGTATCGTGTACCGCAGAAGCCATCTTCATACCTGAAAAAGCCTTTTTTTCAAAGATTTTGGTTCACCTTCGCTGAAACACCTCGTATATGTTGTACACCTCCCGCCAGAAGTATACACAGCCCTAGGGGTTTTCTTGCGAGGCCTGCTGCATGCGTCCTTATGCAGCCTCATCGACATTAACCTCTCGAAAGAGATATGGCATCGTGTTCTCAATGCTCCCAAGCTTTGGACAGCTAGATATGCTAGGGAGCCCCGCTAACCAGCTTAGAAGCAATCCCCTTGGGCTGTATACTTTTCACGTGTCTGTACACTAGTAATATACATAATATGGTAAACATATGCTGTACTTCGATTGGAGAACTTAGTATTTTGCTTCTGTTTTTCTGATTTCTATAAACACATTTTTTTAGCACCCTGAGGTGCGAGAGTGCATCCATCTGACTCGCAGTGGTTGCATGAATGGCGCAATGTTAATCTCATGTTACCTCATTCCGGCGCAGGTAGGCAAACATATCTAATCAGCTTAAATGACTCCAAGCGAGGAACAAACAACCACCAATCGCGGGCTGTGTACGTTCGCTTTAGCTGCACCAGCTGATTTTTCTGAAAACTTTGCGCTCCGGAAATCCTGAGCGTAACATCTGTATTTCGTGCTAGCACGCTTACCATGCCCAACGTTCTTGGATAAAAATTTTGAATATTGGAATTTGTAAAGCACACTTATGCAAATATTTATGGTAATGGTAAATTCTTGCGATGTGTAGCAAAATCGTTCTTTTAAAGTTTTTCCATCGCTCGCATCGAACAGTTAATGCTGCTATGCAAAACCAATGAAGAACGTTTTTGACGATAGCAAAAACGTTAATAGAAAAAATAATGCAATCTTGCTAAATCTTAAAATATATGAAAAAATTGCTTTTGTAACCTGGTTCCCCTTCAAAAAAATTTTTTTTTTTTGCCCAGAATTGTTGGTCATGCAAGTTTTTAACAACAATCCCCAATTCGAAGTAATACTACTCGGATAAAGCTTCAAAATGAGCCTGTTCACTAGCTTACCGGAGTTCTCCGATACGTCTGGCGAAGACAGCCTAGACTGCTGGAAAAAAAAATAGCGTGTTCTAAACCCATGCGCGCATAGCAAAATGGTTCGTCGATGTCAGGTTGTTGCTTCCTGGATGGATGGTTGTTGCTTCCTGGATGGGTGGGTGGGTGGGTGGGTGGGTGGGTGGATGGATGGATGGATGGATGGATGGATGGATGGATGGATGGATGGATGGATGGATGGATGGATGGATGGATGGGTGGGTGGGTGGGTGGGTGGGTGGTTGGGTGGGTGGATGGATGGATGGATGGATGGATGGATGGATGGATGGATGGATGGATGGATGGATGGATGGATGGATGGGTGGGTGGGTGGGTGGGTGGATGGATGGATGGATGGATGGATGGATGGATGGATCGATGGATGGATGGATGGATGGATGGATGGATGGATGGATGGACGGACGGACGGACGGACGGACGGACGGACGGACGGATGGATGGATGGATGGATGGATGGATGGATGGACGGACGGACGGACGGACGGACGGACGGACGGAGGCTGAACCCTTTAAATCGGGCGGTAGCTCAACCCACCTAGCCATGACTTATGAAATTTTACTCTTGTATTGATTTTAGCAACCAATCAGATAACCTTCGCTTGGTTACTTCTACCCGCTTAACATCTACTTTCCCTTCACTGTCCTTAAACCCCATGCCTTGAATAAATCAGCACCGCTGCTTTCCACTGCAGGGTGAAGCCCTTCACAGAAAGGTATCAAGTGTTCAGCCGTTTCCTTCTTCTCTCTGCACGCAACGCACAACGTGTCTATCTCATGGTACCTGACTCTATATGTCTTAGTCCGCAAAACTCCCGTCCTGGCCTCAAACAACAAAAAGCTCCCCCTACAATTATCATATATATTTTCTTTGGCAATTTGGATTGCGACTTGGATTGCGAGTTACACACGCCACCCCTCGGACACGCAGGGATGTTCATGCGGCTTGCTTAAAGTGGAGCTTTATATTTATGGTTTGTGGTTTTTCACATAACGTGGTAGCTTCCGACTGCATGCTAACGAGTATGTGTGCTAATGAGTATGAGAGAGACGCTAGTTAAGAAAGTAGTGATTAAGCGAGTAGCAAAGTGCACGTCGGTAAAGGGTGGATGTACGCGAACGACTGTTTGCTCAGTGTGCCACGTGACGCTGTTGTGGCACATTATCTGGTAAAATTAGTACAGCTCATAATCGAGTAATATGCCAGTGGGATCAAGGCAGTCTGGACAGGAACCATTAAAGCTATCACATCATGCCCTTAAATATCCATCTTAATCGTCGCCCAGGTTTTTTCCTGCTAACCACACAACCAAAAAATCCCTCCTTCTAAATCTCATTTCTGCGTTGGGTTAAAAGCAAAGATTTGTAGACCTTTTAATACAAAAGTGTTTAAATGGTGTTAACTCTGTATTAACGTTAACCTGATGCCAGCTGACAGGCGGGCATAAAAACAACATTGTGCGGGCCGGAGCACCTCCGAGCCTTTGCAGATTGAATGCATCTCCCAATAGCCTTCATGTGTCTCGGATTCAATCACCTTACATCACCTCTGGCCCCTCGACAATTTTGTTTGTTTGTTTTTTCGTCCAAAAGCGCGTTCCCCCAGCCTGCAGCAGAAACCACATCCATGGATGCGGTTGCCTCGGCGGGTGACGGCACTTTGACGCGTCTTGAAAGCAGTGAGCTTGTATCTTCCCGTTCCTAGAGGGGTTTTTGTTAGTTGCCGACTTAATTCTTGAGCAGCCAGAATGGGAGCGTCACGGTTAATTCTCAGGAGGCACGCACGCAAGCCCATTCCTGTCTGCCTTCCAACATGCAGTGACTCTTTTAACGTTGAGCTCTGGGCAAAAGCAAACTTCACCGAAAGTGCATCATAAAACTGGCGCCTAAAAAGGGTTGTTACTCAACGTGTTAATGTATATCGTATGAACCGTCAACATCAAAATTGCACGCAGCTCAGGGCAGAAGCGCGTAGGGCGAGATGAAAAGGTTTTAGCACAGAGAGACCCGCTTTCACAAGGCTACAAGTGTGTGAGCGCAATGAGCCCGAGGGGCCACGTGTGGGAAAAAAGGTCCCTCCGCGCAGGCGCAGTTTGGTACGTGCATAAGCGGATAACGGTAGAGAAACGCCGATCACGCTATGATAAAGCTTTCTATCAGTGGCTGTTATACTTCTTCCCAGTGGTTCACCACAACAATTTTTTTTTGAAGGGGGTGGCGGGAGGGCTTAGGCCGTTAAAAAAACGTATTCTGCATCTGTCTAGAAGTACGCAGTAGCTATTTACGTTTGAGATTCAGGTTTAATAAGTAGATTCCAAACAGCAAGTCCTGACTGCCCCTAAATGGTTGTTTCGGGGAAGACCTCTGGTCAGAAAACTAGCGTCTTCCAAAGCACCAGAACCACTAAGAATCAATAAAAGAGTTGCCTAATTACACCTCTTTACGCTTCATATGGACGTCATAGCTTGGTCACGGTACATTACGCTGATTATCTACCAAAAGGATTCGATTTCAATCGCAAAAATTTTTAGTGTCGTGAGCCTGCAATTGGCACAGCGCAACGTAAGCGGCTGACCAACGTTACATCTCGGCTCAAAAAATATGCTTGCATCGCGCACAAACCTCCATCGAGGTTCTACAAGTACTTCCAGAAAAACCAGGCCAGTGTCGCCAATACTTCAGCACTTGTGTTTAACTGGTGCCCTTATTATTTGCTGTCAAACCAGAACAGCTCTCTTGGAATCTCTCGTGCACAGCGGATACCGCGCTCTCACGAATTACATATTTGTGAATGTGAGCCGTTTTCGGTAGTACGCACCATGTCGGAAACATCAATTGCCGCTTCACGGCTTCATGTGTGTGCAGGAATACTGATGAGGGCAAACTTTTTGGCAACAGTAATGAAGTGGTCACTCTTATTGTATCCCTGGACTGTCGACTGTCTTCTTTCAGAATTCCTGCAAAAAAATTGTGAAAATTCTTTTCGCAAATAAAACGAGTATATAAATTGTCATATGCGATCGCCAGAGACACATTAGATATGCGACAGAGGCTTACCAGCAACCTATTTTGTCGTGAAGACTGTGTAGTGACCATGCATACAAGAGTTTTTAGGTTTTAAAACTTAAGAAGCGTTGTTCGCCTTGAAGGTAATTTATTCCCTCAAGAGAACGCGTGGTCGCGCAAGGCAGCGCAGTCCGTCACAGAAGGTTCTTGCTATACGACTTAACCTTGGTCCAGAATTTGCTGATCGTCGACACAACGTTGTCGACAAACCACTGCACTTTGCCGGGGTAATTTTCGAGGGCGCGCGCTCCGGTGTCGAACAGCGGGTACTTCAAATGCTGCTTCCAGTATTGGCACTGGTCCTGCCGCAGGTGGGTTCCCGCCGCGTATCGCTGGGGCCGCAGCGAGAGATAGGTGCCGTTGCTCCTTTGAAACTCGGCCCAGCGGACGTCTTGAGTGCTTGGGTTCCTGCAACGCGAAGCAGGGAAGGACCTCTTGTCACTACTCGGCGTTTGTGACGTCACGCTCGGTGACGCAAAGACAGAGAGAAAAAAAAAAGGCCTCCCGATAGCGGCGTGAACCGGGCAAACAAGCGAGCCGACGTCGGCAGCGGGCGATTTCTCCGCTGCTGCCGCTGTGTTGCCTCGGCAGTCTGTCGGACGACCTTAACGCGCTGCGGCTGGAGAGGGTATTGGCTAACCCACATCCTGCCCCACAGACGCATACTCACACGACGGGCCCTTTGTGCTTCCTCCCCGAACTAAAGAGGAGCGTAGGAGTGCTTGCGGCTGGTGGTGTCGAAGGCGGCTTTCGGGACGGCCGTCAAGTAATAAGTAAGGACATGAATAAAAAAAGCACTTAAGTGCAAAAAAATGGGACACTTTAACAAAACCATTAAGAGTCGTGTGACTAATTTTCGATGCGACCGAAGAGAAATGCGAAAGTGACCAGCAGCACACGCGCATTTACATGTAATGCAACGACAAAAGAGCCGCCGCGGTGGCTGATATGGCGGTGGGCTGCTGGCCCGAAAAACGCGGGCTCGATCCCGGTCGCGGCGGTCGAATTTCGATGGAGGCGAAATTCTAGAGGCCCGTGTACTGTGCGATGTCAGTGCACGTTAAAGAACCCCAGGTGGTCGCAATTCCCGGAGCCCTTCACTACGGTGTCTCATAGCCTGACTCGCTTTGGGACTTTAAACCGCCATTAACCATAAACCAAACAAACGAAAAAAGATTCAAATATTGACCACTCGTAACTTTAAAAAGATCAGTTCATGTTGGTGGGAAAGCGATGCCTAACAAGTAATTTACTGTAAACGTTTTTTTTTTTGTTTGATCAATATTTGCGCTGGTATGTTCAACTGACCTTTCTGGGAATGTCTGCCATATTATATTTCGGTGCTTGTGGTTTCCGAGGTTAAAGCAGGAGAGAAAAAAAACGCTCGTTTCTCCGAAAGTGCGCACAGTCTGTCGCTGAGCCGCTCAAGAGGCACTCACCCGGTCTTGGCGAAGGTGACCCACATGCCCATTATGCTCTCGGAGAAGCGCGCCTCCTCGTCGGTGTAGTGCTTGGGCAGCCGGACGGGCATGCCGAAGACGTACTGCACTTCGTCGCTGTGCGGCACGCCCATCCAGCGACCCCAGATGCTCGCCTCGGTACGGTGCTCGAAGGAGTAGTAGAACACGCGGTTGCCGTGCCGCACGTACGTATCGGCGAAGTGCACCGATGGACACACGAACAGGAGGTCGCCCACCATGTCAATTAGTCGCCGACGGAGCCTGTCGTGCTCGCTAATGGCTCCGTCCTCTTCCGTGTCCAAGTACACGTCAAACACGTCCTCCGGCACCGGCGCTTGGAAGGCGTGCAGTAAGATGCGCGCCACTTTCTCCGTGTCCTCTCGCGAAACCTTCTGGGCCGACTTGAGCGGGTACAGGTGCGGGAAGCCGAGGAAAAGGAACAGTGAGCCCTCGTTCGCGTTGGTGCCGATCAGGATCTCGCCGTCCTGGAACTGGCCGCGTTCGATCTGCTGCAGGTGTGACTTGGGCATGAACTCTTCGCCATGCACGGGCCTCATGCTGATGATCTTGCCACGGGAGAAGGCGATGTGCTTGCGCAGAATCTCGTCGGCGCTCTTTGATCGCATGCATCGCACGACCACTTCCGGGTGTGACAGGAGGTCTTCGTCGATGCTTCTAGAGCAGCCCAGAGTGCGAGCGAACTCGTTCGAGATGCGTATGGCTTCCTCTGTGGTGCTCATGTATGTAGCAGAGTAAAGACTGCCGCTCTGGAGGATGGCGCGCTTAAACAGGCCACGGCTCAGCGGCGACAAGAGGTGAAGGTTGGCCGAGATGGCCCCGGCGCTTACGCCGAAGAGCGTGACTTGCTCGGCATCCCCGCCGAAGTTGCGGATATTGTCGTGCACCCACCGCAGTGCCAGCAGCTGGTCGTGGAACGCCATGTTTCCCGGGGCGTCTTGCGTGTCCGCCGTGAAAAATCCGAAGGCCCCGAGCCGATAGTTCATCGCGACCACAACGACGTCGCCCAGGGCTGCCATCACAGAACCGTTGTTGTAGCTATGGCTAGCCGACCCCATGATGAAGGCGCCCCCGTGAAGCCACACCATCACTGGCCTGGTGGGAGAGTCCGTCTGAGGGGTCCACACATTGAGGTTGAGGCAGTCTTCGCTGTGGCGACTCTCGTCCTCAAAGCCGGCGCTGAGAAAGACGTTCTCGGGTTGCGGGCACGAGAAAGGAACACTCGTCGCGTTCAGCACATCTTTCCAAGGCACAGCCGGCACAGGCTTGCGGAAGCGCAGTTCACCTATCGGTGGCTGAGCGTATGGAATGCCGAGAAAGCCGAACACGGTCTTTTCCCGCACAGAAATTGGAACTCCGCGCACTGGACCGTAGATTGTCTCAACTACGTGCGGCGACGCCGTTGATATCAGCGTGGCCACAACAAGCGAAATTGTTGGCAAAATATTCATGGCTGGAAAAAAGAATCGCCAGTCAGTCGCAGTTCCCTCCTAAAAGTAAGTCACGTAAGTGTGAGTGTCTGCTTGTATCTTGATACATTCCACTACAAATAATGCAAGTTGTGAGCGCCCCAAAGCGTAATATATTAAGCTACGGCTAAGGCATTTTATAGCAAACTGTAGAAGTCGTACTTAAATTATTCGCATAATATAGCACGGGTCCTTATCGTCAAGAATTACTAATTACCATCTGATGCTGTACTATTTTAGTTTGATGGCATTTTGACTTGGAGATATACTAGACATGAAATCTCCCGTGGTTTTATGACGGAAGTAGTATCCACTGAGTGGAGCAGATTCAGAGGCCAGGTTTTGGTTTACTTTTCTCTTATCAAGTACATACAAAACATTCCTGTGCCAGGTAGGGTGAAAGTGATACGGATAACTTTATCGCAGCGCCGGATGAGATAATCTACGCTAGGTATACAATGCGCGCAGAACAAAAACTTGGCCCAAAGATTTGTTTCCCAATATTCTGTAAAAATCCTCTCTGTTGAAATGATATGTTTGCTATACTTTTTCAAAGCGCATACCTCGCCTTTTCGCCGCATTGTAGGACTGGACGTAATCCTCTCTAAAATACTCATTTTAACCAGTTGTCTGAATACCATATAAACTTAATATCATAACAAAAGTTGAGACTCCAAATTTTTAAACTCCAATACTGTATAGTACTATGCTCGTGCTCATTAAGTGTACACATTGTACGATAGCATACGTCTCCACAAGGCAGCATGTCTGTTCTGCTGTTGGAAAGTTTTTGAAAAACTTGTTCTGCATACATAAAGCATAACCTAGCATAATCTAGCACAAAGAGTTCATACGCAGCCACACAGGCTAAGCGTTAAAGAAGTATGGAAGCTCTTCATGAAGCAAGAAACGAAAACCTTTTACCTGCTCGTGTCCGTCCTGGTAGTGGCCGCATCCCTTCCTCTGTCGGCAAATACACTGATCCAGATGTTAGGTGTCGTGAAAACTTCTCTCTAGAAGCTGCTGATAAGGCGGCTGATTTGTTTGCTGATCGATAGCGTTGGTCATTCTTATCGCGGATGCTTGCAGAGCGCCAACAGCTGTTATCAGTGCTTGCATTTGCGTAAAGGACGGCTTGCTCATTCTGCGTAGACAGGACGAAAAATAAAGTATAGGAGAAAATGCCCCCAACTCACCTCACACTAGCTCGGACAGCAATGTCAGATCTCTCAACGACAAGGATGAAAACAGACTTAGTGTTTAATACCTATGTTGCTGAAGTTCAACAGACTATTTGTCACAACTCAGCGCGCATAAAACGCATTCAGAACCCATTCTCTGAGCTTAACTCGAGGCATGTGGAGCTTTTTAATAGCTTACTGAGCTTAGTCTTAGTGAAATTTTCATAAATTGTGTAGCCGTCTTGCAAGACACCAGTAATGTGCAGAGAAATGTTCCGACAATGTATTTTATTTGTTTTGCTCTGATACAAACGAAGTGACCTTCAAAAACCATAGCAAACAAACGTGGAGCGAGCGTGGCACGATACAAGCGTGAACCATAAATGCCTGTTTTTTTTTGGGGGGGGGGGGGGGGGGGAACGCATTTCTGATGAAAACTGGAACCGTATTTATGATTACAATTACTGCAACCTTTTCTCAATATTTGCTCCTTTATATATCCGCTGTTTATTGGGTGCAAACTTTCTAGCCTTTTAAGCTTCGGCAGGCCGTATTTTTGCTTTCGCAGAGCAAAAAAAAATTCGGTGATACACGTTAAAGTGTATATATATATATATATATATATATATATATATATATATATATATATATATATATATATATATATATATATATATATATATATATATATATATATATATATATATATATATATATATATATATATATATATATATATATATATATATATATATATATATATATATATATATATATATATATATTGCTTCACCCAGCCAAGTTTCGAACGTTTATAAATAATGAAGCCTTGAGATGGCCTTCTTATATGTACTCTTAGTGACTCATAAACAAATTACACGCTCTCTTTGCTTTTCTTCACAGAGTAGCCCTAGTTATTAATGTCTATTATACTGACCAGCGCTTGAAAGCAACGTAAGGTCGCGTCTAAAGCTCAGGTCCTCAGTGCTGCTTACTTACACTGAAAATCGCTTCCAATGCCTGCGAACCGAAGAGAATGCAATATCAGAGGTACCGTCGTTACCAAAAGTAATAAGGAAACGTGGTTCGTTTCTTATCGTTGTGGTGCAGCACTTAGGGCACCCTTTAAAACACAGAATCTGCGTAAAGTTGCAAAGTAAAAAGAGCCCTTGTCCTACCTTAGGAGATCTTTTGGTAATTAAGGGTGCCGTAAGGGCTACATACACTGCGCAGCTGAGAAGCGAAATTCGTTGCCTGATCAAATACGGTACATACCTTTTCTCTTGCAGTTCGTAAAGCATTCCCACCACCGAATTTATCTTCACTTAGCACGCTATTGACTTCAGTTAAAACGCACTGACGTATACACAACGTGTTGACCCACGACATTACACAATTTAAAAAAAAAGGCTTTCTGAGTTAGAAGAGCACTTTTTTCGGCATAGCATTGTAAGCGTACATAAGTATACAGTTAAGATGTTCTCAGTAGCAGGCTGGTTAACTACTATTGAATAGTTAACTTTTTAACTATTCCTGTTAGGCTCATTGATTACTGAGAGGCGTGTAGCCCACTGTAAGTAATAACCGTATCAGTTTTTAGACTTCCTAAAACCCGGTTACCCTCGGCGCCGCAGCTGAACAAATTTTTGGCTACATCGCGCCAAAATACATGCGCTTTCGAGAAGCTTGCAGGCAAAGCAACCTCTCCAGAGCACATAACTCGCCGAAGTAGCCACGATTTGTTGGGCCATAGCGTCAAGGGTAACCGCGTTTACGAAGTTCTAGAAACTGATACGGTTATTACTTACAGTGGGCTACACGCCTCTCAGTAATCAATGAGCCTAACAGGAATAGTTAAAAAGTTAACTATTCAATAGTAGTTAACCAGCCTGCTGGTAATCTCGTCTTAGCTGTATTCTGATGTACTACACCGCTAACAATGCTATACAGAGAAAAAAAGCCTCTTCTAACTAAGACAAGCCTATTTTTTTTAAATTGTATGAAGTCTTAGGTGAAACACCCTGTATGTTAGGATGCTCAAAACCTGCCGCCAATATGCAGGGCCAAACAATGCGCCAAACATTGGCGTAGTGTTGCCATGGTGCCATGAAATGATGTGGTGACGAACATTATGCGAAGGCAACTTTGATTATTGTGAGGAGAGTTTCTCATATTATACGTATTCAAAAATTACTTTTGAAATCGCACTGATTAACTACAGGGACACAGGCGACCCCGTTTTTATTACGGTCATGAGTTTCCGCAAAGTGGCCGTTGCTTTGAAGATCTCGGGTCTCTTCAAGCCGTAGCTCTTGCCTTCCACGTCTTCTGAGCGCCGTTGTGTGGCAATCAAAATTGATGCTGTCGACGATGCACTCAAATCTCAAGGTCTGCGGCTCTTTCCACTTGATAACCAGACCGATCTTCGCTTCGCATTCAAGTGCAGCCTATCTAGGGAGGTGATAGCGCGGGACCAAGAACTCGTAGGTGCAAAGGTGGCCAAGGGAAGTCTAGCCACCTTCGGCACGAGCGAGTGCAGCAGATGCAGCATCTGCGCAAACGTGGGGACAAAAACAAGATTACTAAGTTTGCAAAACTACCCAGTTTTTCAAGTCGAGTACCTTTTTAGTGCATTTACTTGTGTTTCACTCATTTCTGTCATGCTCATACGCCTGATGTATATAACGCCGGTGTTTTTCCTGAAGACCTGTTCATTTTGAGTGAGAAAGGATATCTGCAGCAGAATCCATGAAGTGGCAGTGAGCTTACATGGGGCCAGCAAGGACGTTTTCATTGCAAAGAAACATAGCTGCTCTCAGCTCACAGAAGAGTAATAACTTTTTACTCTTGTGGGTTCAGCTGCAGGTATGAAGCCCTGCAAACAAATGTGCCGAAAAATCTTTCCGCCTCCGACTGTCCCTAGTCACCGACGTTGGCCCTTTCCAAAAGCTAACGTTTACTAATGGAATCTCAAGATGGAGTTACTGGAGTTTCTTTGTCACAAGCTGTGAATAAGCTCAAAACGAGGACGAATTCAAGGTGACAGAAGGTGCTTTTAAGAGTGTCACGTAGTGGTGGCGACAGTCATGAATCCTGGCATAGAAATAGAACTAACTTACTGTTCAGCGAATTTCTGGTTGCCAAAGTAAAGACGAAAACAAGCCGGTGGCTGTCCAGCCAGCTCTATTTAAGCTAAACTCGAAACGTTCCAGAAACGCACGCCATCTTCGTGGAAATCAGCAAGGTGGAAAGCTGAGCTATTTTTGCACGTTTAGGCAAAAGGGAACAGTCTCGAACTTGGCAGAATCCTCGCACGTGACTGCGCACCTTCGGAGACAATCTAGTATATCTAGTATCTTCTAGCAGGTATGCGTCGATAACTCGCCCCACATGGAGAACAAAAGTGATGTAAGACCGCGCCCCGGCGGTGGCACATAATGAACCAATAAATATAACATAGCTCGGCGGAAAGCCTTTCCGTTCAATCAGAATTGTTCGTATATTAAGAAAACGAAACAGAGCAAGCGTGAAATATTCCGTTGGGTGGTCAACTTAATAGATTACAAATGGTATTTTGTAAAGGTTGCAGCGCGATACTAAACAACCTCAAGGCAAAAAAAAAGACAGCAAAAAATAAACCTGATAGAAAAAGAAGTAACCTAAAAGCTCTTTCTTAAATGGGATTCCAAAGAACGGCTCAGTCAAGCGAAGAGAAAAATGTTGGAAGTGAGGTCGCGTAAAAGGCAAAATCGCCGTTCACGTGCGCAGCCGACAGTTATTTAGAGTCACGTTGGCAGAACATAGATGCTGCATAGTTGCAGAACTCCGCAATAGTGTTAACATTTCTGAACGCTTTTGAAGCTATTAAACATCGTACAGCTAAAGCATTCGAAAAGACCTGAGACTGAAGGCGCAGGGCGGATGCATGGATGGATGGATGTTAGGAGCGTACCCTTTGAAACGGGTCAGTGGCGGGTGCAATAAATCTCATTGCGCACTTTTTGCCTGGCGCCATCTGTCGGATAGCAATGCATTAGGCATCGCAAAGGAAAGCGCGTCGCCTGTTTATAGCCTAACTAAATGACACGATAAGGCTGACTGTGCTTGCAAGTTTACCGGTCAGGTCGTGACATCTAACGGCGTTTACCGAGAAGTGCGAGATATTTTCAGAGTGGCTGCCACCAGATGGCACGACTCCACTACCCAATTGGCCCGCTTATGTGTGAATTGCAGCAGAGGGAATTAGGTGTAAATCCACATTATGCAAAAACGCTTCATCTACGGTCTCTTCTACTGGTGGTTTCGAATGATTTTAAATTCCTAACTCTAAATTTTTCCTAAATATATAACCAACAAAATAGGTATCATCGAAACATACTAATAGTGTTACTTTCTTGATTCATTTAAACTTTAATTATTTGTCAATAATGTCTTTCTTTTCTAACGGTTTTGAATGTTAGTTAAAAGCAGATGTTGGAATAACCTTGCCCTAACCTTGATTAAGCGTTAAAACATAAATACAACTTACTCTAAAATGGGAAGGTAACCTTCCAAGAGAATATAGGTCAGCCAGTTGTGAAGGTACAGAAATTAATCAGTGGTTATCAAAGACCACAATATAGGCGACATTTGAGTCCGAGAATACACAACAAGCGGTACATGAAACTCACTCACCTCCAGATAGATACCACGGAGACATGCTTACATAGCCGTTAATGAAGGGTGTCACATCAGTAATAGAGATGAATGAGTAATAAGCGAAGTTTTCTAACAAAATAATGGGGTTGTGCTAGCAAACTATGGCACGCACAATCTAATAGATTGGTTTCAAAGTACAGCCAGTTGACAAAAATCTTCACTGTGAGAACAGTGGGAAAAGATTTGGGCCACATTGCTTGGAATACACACCTAATGTTGTTTAATAGTTGTTATTTAAACATTATAATAATCTTTAGAACACAATATTAAAGACACATTTAGTTTCGGCGTTGAACTAATGATCAGAATGTAACATGCAAGATTATTTATTATTTTTAAACATTATAGTATCGTCTAGAACAGCATTAGCGCTGCGCTCACCTTAAATGTTAACTAAATGTACAAGATGCCGCGACCGCACCACGGCATCGGCGTACGTAAGAGGAGCCGCGATCAGGGGTGGCTGAGAACGAGGTGGCAGGACTTCAGCTACCTGCTCCTCAATAACACGCTGTAGGTTGGGAGTGAGCGACGGCGCAGGCGTAGGCGGGCAGGTAGACAAAGATAGCTGGCGTGCGACTGCCTCACGTACAAACTGCTGGATGCTCTGGAGGAGCGACTGCTGGTCCAGAGCCCCGTCCCCTGGCAGAGCCAAGCTGCAAAGTGCGGCCTCCTGTAAGCCTGCAGGCCGGGTAGAAAGGCGTTATTTGCGCAGCTCATCGAAGCTTTGGCAGTAGCCGATGACACCGGAGACAGTCTGGGGATCTTTGGCGACGAGCATCTGGAAGGCATCATCCTCAATGCCTTTCAGAATGTGTCTGATCTTGTCGGCCTTGCTCATAGAAGGGTTGACACGCTTGCAGAAGTCGACGACATCTTCTATATAACTGGTGAAGTTTTCACCGGTTTGCTGGGCCCGACTTCGCAAGCGTTGCTCGGCGCGAAGCTTTCGCACGGCGGGACGGCCAAAGACTTCTGTCAGACTGGTTTTTAGAGCTGCCCAGCTTGAGATGTCAGCCTCGTGGTTTCGAAACCAGAGATTGGCTACGTCGCTCAGATAAAAGATAACGTGGTGAGCTTGACGCTATCGTCCCACTTGTTGTATGCGCTTTTGTGTTCATAGGAGGCCAACCAATCCTCCACATCCGTGTCATCTGTGCCGCTGAAGATGGTCGGGTCACGCTGCCGCGCGGCGCCGGAACAGAAGACAGCCGACGGAAGCGGTGAAGCGGTTTGGGTGACGGTCTCAGGCATTGCAGAGCTGGTAGTCAGTGCGCGGGTGTGAAGCTCCAGGGCGAGGGATCGTTGGCACCTCCACCACTTGTAATAAGAACACAGCACACTACTAATACAGCACACACAGCACACCACACCACAGCACAGTAATAAGCACAGCGTCACGAACAACCAGCCGAACCGTCCAGGCACAGAACAGAGACCGCGTTCAGTCCAGAGCACGCACGAGCGACCGAGCGTTCGGCGCTCGAGCTTCGGAGTGTTCGGCGCTCGACCTTCGCAATGTTCGGCGCTTCTCGTCGTCTTCTTCGTTAAGCGCCAGCCTCTGAAGATTCTAAAGCCCGTGCCCAGTCTTACACAATATATAATGATGTTTGTTCATTTTTAACTCTCGAACAACGTTTCAGTGTAACTTATAACGTTACTGGTAAAACTTGCATAACAGCATTATAACATTTCTTTAATGTTCACTTCTACCTGGGAAGAAACAAATATTTCAATAAAACATCATTATTCAGTAGCTACGCAAAGGTGCCTATCGTTTTCCACCTATCTCACTCGGCCAGCTGACCTGCCTGCAGTGCCCAAAGGCGCAAGCTTTAAACGCATTCAAAGGCAGTCAAGCTCTTGTAGATTGCGAGGGAATAAAAATGCCCGACAATGCGCAGGCCCTGCACACATGGCCGAGACCGGCTGTGTGTCAGGCTCCTACCTTGGTAATTGACACTGCTTTAAGAAAAGTTTTAGTAAAACTATATCGACGCCCCATTCAATGGCAAGCTCGATCACGACACGGTCCGACTTCAGAATGACGCCGCCGCAAAGCGAAATGACTGCGACGTTCCCCAGCCACCACCACAGCACCCAAAGAAGCCGAGACCGGACTCCAAGAAAAACTTGCAATGTGAAGACAATAACCACTGACCTTGAAGTGGCTGTCGACTGTCGCACGGTAACTGCATTAGTGGACACAGGAGCGGACTATCCTGTCATCAGCTGACCGCCTGCAGCTCAGCTCGGGAAAGTGACGACCACTTGGAACGGCCCACAAACCCGCACCGCTGAAGACCACCTATATATATAGTTTCACCACCAGGAATGCACCACTATAGTGACAATCAGCGGGCACACCTACCCTGCGACCTTCATATTACTGCTGAAAGGTTCCCGAAACGGGCTCATAGGTAGGCATGAACTTATTTACTTAACATCAAGCCGTGATCAACTATCAATCCAAGTCCATCACGTTATCAGGGAGGAAGCCGTACCTTCGAACACAACGCCGGAACATCCCGTCGCCTTGAATGTGCTCGATGAGGAAGTGAGCGTTAAGCGTCATAGTCCCGGTGAGTGCCAAGGTTACCGGGAACATCGAAGACATCATTGAGGGCAACACGCAGTTGATCTCAGATCGAGGATTCGCCACCGGTCGAGGCATCGCCCGTTTCCGAAATGGACGAGCTGAGGCGCTGGTGACACGTTTCAGCGAAGAATACTGACATCTCAACAGAGGCACGACTGATCATTTCTTAGCCGATCTAGCAGACGTTCTAGACGCCTTCGTCCTCTCCGACCGTTCCTCTGAAGATTGGCCTAAGCAAGAAAACTCACACCCACCCTCGACGTCAACCCATCTCTGACAAGAAACAGACAAGGCCAGATATGCAATCTTCTTCAGACTTACAGCGAGCGCTTCTCGTCGTCATCAAAACTCCTGACAAATGACGATTGGCAAACTTCGCATTGTCGCCAACAAACACGCCCGAACTATCCACCAAAGCCCACCGCGTGTCGAACTGTGTTGCGTCCTTGCGTGTTCCTTTCTTCTATGTCTTGTCATTCGCACTGCAGTCATGTATGGCCACCTGAAAATGCTTTTAACAGTGTTGGAAGCAATCAAGTTGGCCGGTATAACCTCCCTGAAAGCAGAGAAGTACCACTTCGCCTATGAAGAGGCCAAATCTGACCAATAATGAAGAACGTTCAGACCTGAAAAAAATAGCTGCTATCGCAGTATCCGCCGACGGCAGGTAAGAAAGCTGTGCAGAGATTCCTCAGACCGTACGAGTATTACCGACGATTTGCAATAAAATTTTTGCTGATCCCCAAACCTCCGACCCGACTGACAAAAGGCAGACGTGCCATTTAAATAGTATGCGCTTTTAGCAGTCTTAATGCTTCTTTGCACAAACTTGCTTTACCGGATGTTCTTTTGTTTTTCTTACTCGTTCTTCTTGTTATATTGTCGCTATGTTCTGTTTTCATCTATTAGAATTTTCAGCTGCTACCTCCCTGGCACATGTTTTCACCTAATCACCTTTCTTGGGGTTCCCTGTCTTCACCGCTGTGTTTTCGTTTTTTTTTGCTGTTGTTGTTGTTTGTAGTTTTTCGTTTACATCGTGGAACAACGACTTGGCGACTTGAACTTCAAGTTCGTATCTCATTTTGTTATGTTTTTTAACTTTTCTGTTTTTCCTTTAAATTGTGTCTTTTTTAACTGGATTGGCTGTTTGGGAAAGGAAACGGCGCAGTATCTGTCTCGCATATCGGCTGACACCTGAACTGCGCCGTAATGGGAGGGATAAAGGAGGACTGAGAGAAGAAAGGAAGAAAGAGGTGCCGTAGTGGAGGGCTGCGGAAAAATATCGACTACCTGGGGACCTTTAACGTGCACTGACATCTCACAGCACACGTGTGCCTTTGCGTTTCGCCTCCATCGATACACAGCCTCCGCGGTCGGGTTCGAACCCATCTTTTTTTAACGTTCAGATTTTTCGTTTACCTTGTATTTGCCCTAAGCCCGGCAAAGCTCTGCTGCCCGGACTGCCTCTATCTTTAATTCATGTTGATATATATATATATATATATATATATATATATTTCTGCATAGAAGATTAATAAAAGGTACAAAATGACCATTTCTAAGCCGACCCCGCCGCCACGGAGATATCTCATGATCGTGCTCGTATTCACTAAAGCGGATTGTCCATAACTGTTGTTTCGTGAGTATTGTTGCAGAATTGTTAAGTCGGCACCAGCAGTTCAGAGTTCTGCACCACGCCGACGTTAGAAATGTCGGTAAGAACGCTTCCTTATGCAAAGCTGCCGCCGCGAGTGAGAACTCTGGAGCTTTTAGAGCTCTCATTGTGCTGGAGACAATGGGGATCCTCTAGCCTCTTGTTTCTATTTTTTCCTACTTCTGCACGCCCACCTGTCCGAACTTCCGTCGGCTGACTATGACGTTTACTTAAGGCGAAAATGTACGAGAATAAAGTTTCGACAGCAGAGCTGTCATTTTTTTTTTTTATCTAACGGTGTTGTCGCTAGACAGCAACCAAAAACTAGGCACAAGATTCAATTTCCCTAGGCGTTTCCAACTGCGCTTCTTCCTCTATCGTTAGTTGTCTTTGCAGACAAGGAAGTTTCGTGACGCGTTTTGTTGGGAGGCGACGAATGTTCCTTCTGTTCGTTTTCTTCGCTTCTTGTTGCCTCTGCCCTACAAACCTAATCCGCACTTCACAACGTCTGCCAACGGCTTCTCGGCCCAGTGCAGCTGCTTTCACGCGCTGGCTCTCGTGGATGAAGCTGCGGCCTCTGAGGGAGCAGCTGTTGTCGTTGTTGCTTCTCCGGTGCCTTGCGCTTTTCGTCACGAGCAGACTTCGCGCCTGTGATGGTGTCAAGAAAGGCGCAGCTGTCAAAAACGCTTCTTTGCTATTTTGCAGTTCTGGATTTTTTTACTTGTTTTTGTACTGAGCGCGCACTTGCTCTTCTTTTTTTTTTCACTCAGGTTTGAGTTTTAAGGAAAGTCATATTCTTTAAATAAATGAGACCCGAACACAGTTAAACGTAAGGCGTGTTTCTCGCAACTGAGAATTCACTGTAGACACTTACGTCTGGGAAGTTTCGCTTTTATTTCTTTATTTTGTGAGTAACTGTCCCAGATGAAAACTACGCCGCGTGAAAAGAACCTAAAGTTGTTCGGACAGCAGGGCGACTATTTTTTGTTATTTGAGCAGGTTTTTATCTTTATAAATGTGGAAGACCGCACAAGCGCTGCGATACATGTATCGCAGAGTGTTGATCATCCTGATCAAATTATGTCGAGTGTTTTCCTTAAATTCACAAAGCAAATAAATATTGTAGTGTTAACAATTCCAGGAAATATGGGTATCACCTTTTATGCTTAATTACGGACGAAACACGATAAGATACCATCTTTTTCTGGGCTTAGTGCAATATTCCTCGTATTCTGTAAGGTAACGAAATGCGGTGTACGAGTCCATGGTAATGAGAGGGCAGGTAGGCATATTTCTTGAAAACACGAAGTGAACAAGGGAGGAGGAAGCCTCAGGGAGCTTGCCAACGTTTCGAAAAGAGACTTTTCTTCGTCTGTTTGGGCTATACTAGGTCGCGACAATTTGGTAAACGTTTGATATACTCCTCCAACTTCATCCCTCGGGAATCACGGAGAGAGCGCGCGGCAGTCAACTGCATAGTTTCTTGCATAGCAGAAAACCAATCGCGCAGAGCTATCTTCGCTACGCTGCTCCCTACGACATGGCGTTAATTTGTCCTCAGGCCGGAACGCTTACAAACGTCGTCGCTCAAAGCCACACGTCGTCTCCCGTACGCACCGGCGTCGGTAGCAACTCGTTTTTCTTCGGGGGAAATGTCGTACCGGCGCGAGGGGCAGCTGCGTCGTTGGGTAACGAAAAGCATTCGCGTCACCGCGGGGATTTTATTGCCTCCTCGCTTTCTCTCTCCAGCTGACCTGTCAAACATATCTCCCAGACGGCGTGCGCGGCGGCGGCGGCTGAATGCGCCGAATGAGAGGCTGCCAACTGCGAGCGCAGCGCGTACGTGACGACGCAGTCTGCCGCGTCGCCCCGCGAGCAGCTCCGTATGGGAGAGGTAGGTATACGGACCTCTTGTGCTCTTCAGGCGCGCTGCTGTGCGAATGGTTTCAAAGCTCGTTCGCGTGTGAGGAAGAAATTCGCGCTTTCTGAGCGGCCAAGTTCTCAATATAGTGGTCAAAAGTGAGACTAGCAGCGCCCAAGATGCACGTTGCTTTTTTTGTAGCGGAAGAAATAGGTGCGTTGAATCCAAAGTCGACGTGAGCCGAGAACGCTTACGCGCACGTTCGTTATTTTGTACAACGGCGAACGCTTCCTTTTAAGAGCCTTTGAATTAAATGCAACTAAAATCAGTTTCTAAGATTCCTTCGTTATATTCATTATTTCGATATAAAGGGATTCGACTGTACTTCCAGCCTTCTGCATCGTCCCTCTTCTCACCTACTGGGGTAGTTCTTCGAACCTGTATTGCAGCAAAACCCCACATCCCACCCCCCATTCGGAGGCGAAATTGTCTCCTTTATAATAGTGGGCTCTTTCTTTAATCAAGTGTGTCAGTTATCATGTGGGATACAATTCAACAACTAAGGGCAATTTCCCCTAAACGAGGGCCCCCCAAGCATCGACTTATTTTCGTGGCGCCGCCGTCGATCCCATTGCAACTGCCGGGGCCGCTAGCAAGCGCAGTGCAGTCGAAGATGACCGTGATGTCATAACAGTAGGCCGGCACCATTGGCTGGAAGGTCTTTGTTCACTGGAATCTGCATCTTGGTTCTTTAATTTTGCGCAGTGGGCTATAAAGTGTGGTACTCTGGATTTTGTAGTCGCTGTAGCTATTCCACTTTTTCAAGTTGCTTTTTTTTTTGTCTTTACAGCATCAAAAAGCGTCTTGTCGTGACCACTTATGCAGGCGCCGCTCTGTAATCATGAAGATATGCCTTCAAGTGCCGCCCAAGCCAGGATTGTGGTGCTCTTGATATGTCTCATCGTTGGAGCCATCCTTCTTTATAAACGGCAACAGAAGCACGAACAATCGTCCAAGCCTCCTCTGCGCCGTGTTCTGGCGACTAAGCTCCTGCCGCGTCTGTACCATCTGCCTAAGGATTACATAATACTTCCGCCAGCCATCTGCAGCAAAAATTCGATAAATGGAAGCGTCAGATTTTTCGTCGTGGTAGTCTCAGCGGTTGATCAAAAAGAACAACGCCAAGCGATACGCGAAACTTGGGGTCGCGACCTGATGTCAAGAAGAAACAACAGCCTGGTGTTCCTGCTTGGGAGAGCTAAGAATACTGACGAACAACGAAGAGTTTTCGAGGAATCAGGCGAGTATTTCGACATTGTGCAAGCAGACACCTGGGAAGGGTACAGGAACCTCACGGACAAGTCTGTCGTAGCGCTGCACTTGGCCGTCACTCACTGCCCGCAAGCGTCGTTCCTGTTCAAAACAGACGACGACACCTTCGTCAACGTTGCCGAGCTGATGAAAGAAGCAAAGGACTTACCGAAGAACTCCATCTATGGGTCCATCCATGCCAACGATTCCCCTATTCGTGAGTCCGACACCAAGTGGAGCGTAACGTACGAAGAGTACAAGCCTGAGTACTATCCTGACTTTGTGAGTGGGTCTGCTTACATTGTTGGTGGTGACGTCATCGCTTCTCTCTATACGCAGACCGGACGCGTACGGCCACTTCCGCTGGAAGACGTTTACATTACCGGTCTGTGCGCCAAAGCCGCTGGAATTCCTCGAATCGACGTGCCAAAGTTCAGCTCAGTCGACGTGCCATCTGTGTGTGACATGAAAAACATGGTTACGTCTCACTACATGACGCCTCAGATGATGCTCCAGTTCTGGCGTGAGCTGCGGAACAAAGAACTGAAGTGCTAATAATAAGTGTATAAACGACATCGAGCTACTCGAAAGACTATCGGCAAAGCTTACGTGGCCCAAAAATGTGCATGTAATCCTTGCTCCTGTGGAAACATCATGTTGTGTGTTTTTTTTATTAATAGCCCACGGTTAGTGTACAGCACCCATCGTTCAACCATTTCTACTTTCCTAAGTTTTCCGTGTTTTCACGGGCGCATTAACGAAATTGCAGTTCGGTACATTTGTCGACAAAATTTTGAATTACAAGCACGGTCAACAACGGCTTCACTGCATGTGGTGCTTCTATTGCTACTCTATTTGAATCCTAACAACAGAGAAGTTTCATGATGCTTTCAAAGTAGTGAAAATTGTTGAAGGCTTCTATGTTAACTACGTGCTAAGCGGGGCAGAGTAAATCTGGACACAGACGCGTTAACGGTAGTGTTGAATGGTTAGCAGATGCCCCGAAATTGCGAAACCGCGGGCCGAGTATCAAGCGAGCGTGGTTATCGTGATTACTCGTAATCAGTGTCCGCTGCAGGCTTCACTGTAAAGCCGCTCCAGATTCAGTTTAAGAGACATGATACATACCTCATAAAACAATCTCGACATAACTGTTCATTGTATATAAGGTATAAAGGCGGCTTCCTAGCGGCATCAGCCAATCGCGGTCGGCACAGAGCAGACAGCCGATGTGATTGTGCCGATGATGCAGGGCTGCTGAGTACGAAATCGCAGGTTCTGTTCGCGACAGCGGTAGCCGCATTTTGATATCAACGGACCGCAATATTGAACGTATGCTGGTGTAGTACATTGATTGGTTTGGTTTATAAGGGTTTAGCGTCCCAAAGCGACTCAAGCTATGAGGTACGCCGTAGTGGAGGGCTCCGGAAATTTCGACCACCTGTGGCTCTAACGTGCACTGACGTCGCACAATACACGGGCCTCTAGAATTTCGCCTCCATCGAAATTCGACCGCCGCGGCCGGGATCGGTGTACATTGAACAGTCGGAGCTTACCAAGAGTGAAGCCCTTCTCGATGGCATGCTTCATATGGCCCAGCGGTAGCTTTGCTGTTTAAACGATGCCTTTCTTGTCGAGCGAGTGCAATTTCTAAAAATATTATTGTATGAGCGCCCATTTGGTGTCGGGCAAGACACTAGTAAATTGAGGTCCCTTCCCTGCCCTCTGTGCTTCCCTCTCCTTCCAATCTGATGCCGTTCCATTAAAACCTGCAGTTTTACGCCATATTATGGATCAGGAATTGTCCACTTTAGGGCGGTGTCCAGAAAGTAAAGCAAATTCTAAAGTGTGAATAATATCAGTAACCTGGGAATCTGGGCGCAGATGCAGTTTCGAACGGTATGGACTAAATTATTCGTGGTTGTTTGGCTTTCGTGTCTACTGCTTTTCAACTAGCTAGTAATGCGCCAATCGTCGCCGCGCGCACCTGGTGTTACTTAAAGTTAAAGCGGCTGTCATACGCAAACTGCGGACTCGGGTACAGCACTTCGAAGTATTGGGTCTGTGTGACACAGATTTTGAGTAACTACGTTGATAAATCGGATGACCTATCTTTTGATGGTTTTGTGACCAACGTTCAGTAATAATTGTTTGCCAGAATGTTAATTCAGAATTGTGCATCGATTTCTTATGCACACTTTACCCACACTTTCTTTTTTTTTTTGCAAATGTCGCTTCACTTACTCGTCATTGTCTCTTCCCATCACAAAATAAAGCCCTTCGTCTGAGGAACATGCTTACCGTACTTACTGGCAGAATGAACGCACTCCGCAAAAAAAAAAAAAAATCTCAGAGCAAGTGGGAGGTGCGTTGATTACACGGGGTAAAATATTAAATAAAATTTGAATGAATAAAGCGACAAGAAAACTATAGGCTGATGAAAGAAATACTGCATCCGGTACTCCCCCCCTTCTAAGTGAACACATCGCATTCTTCACCATGGTTTGCTTGCTCCGAGAACACAATCAGCTGCTTTTATCTTAAACCCGCGCGTATTAGTCGCGTAGCGGCTCATTATGCTACCAAGAGATAGTACAACTAGAGTTCACTGTGGCGCAACTCCAGTAAAAAGAGCGAAGCGCACCAGCAACAAATTGCTACAGCCGTTAATACGGCAGAGCAAACTGACAACGCTTAATGACAAAGTTTAGTTTCTATTGGTTCTCGAAATCCGCGCGGAAAAATCTCATTGGTTCTTCGACCCGTGGGGTGAGGTATAGAAGTATAGTAGTTTTGATATTTGATGAACAGCGCTTTACAGTATTTCATAATCCTCTCGGCGCTCCGAAATCGGCTCCAGTCATTCATTGATTCCGACCGCGGCGGCTGCGTTTCGGTGGAGGCAAAACGCTAAGGCGCCCGTGTGCTGTGCGATGTCAGCGCACGTTAAAGATCCCCAGGCGGTCGAAATTATTCCGGAGCCCTCCACTACGGCACCTCTTTCTTCTCTCACTCCCTCCTTTATCTCTTCCCTTACGATTCGGTTCAGGTGTCCGCCGATATGTGAGACAGATACTGCGCCATTTCCTTTCGCTAAAAACTAATTTTCAGTTTTCAATTCATTCATTCATTCATTCATTCATTCATTCATTCATTCATTCATTCATTCATTCAATATCACTGATACTGAACAGCATTCAATACTATCGTCAGGAGATTGCGCGCTAAAAGGCAGCGGTGCGTTATACGCGAGGAAAAAAAAAAGTTCTTTCTGCCCGTTAAAGTAGTGGGGCGCGTTCATATAATGCGGCCGCGTTCATTACGCCAATAAATACGGTAATAATATTTCTGTACACGGCCCACACCTTCTGACAGAAAACCACGACAGATGACATGTCAATTTACTGTAGAGGAAGCAATACTGTTCAAAGGCCGCTCGAGCATTAGGGACAAATTCTTGAGGTAATAGTACTCCAGGGTAATGTTTACAATAGTGTATCTTTCATCTAGTACGCTTGTGTGGTGTCACGGCTGTTCCTACAGCCGGAAAATAAAACGTGTTATCTTTGGAGAGGTTGGCTTGGACCATCTGTTGGGACAACAAATAACAGGGCGTCTACATGGCCTCCGTTAATAGTTAAAAATTTTAATTAGCATCTTTTAGCCATTGCTATTCATGCACTTCATATTTTTTAAGAAAGCAACGGAGGCATCAGTCTTGCAATCAAGGTTTCTACTTCGCGCTCTACCTTAAATGGCGTTAGGATATTTGTACGCCAGAAAGAATAGGTGACTTTAGAAACAGCGCATCCCGTTTTATTCAGTCGAAAGCCTTATATAGCTCATCTATAATGAAACCCCGCGTTGTCGTCGTTGATCGCAAAAGTGGTCACAAAAATTCAGTGCGACGTCGCCATGGCCGCGGAAACCGGAAGTGACGTCAGCTAAACTGGTAGTGAAAGCCGGACGTTACGTAGTGGCTTGATTAAAGCGGCGCGTTGCTTTATATGTTCGCATATGTCGTGTGGTTTTCCCTAAGACCCTTCACTCTGAGGCCTTTATCAGAAAGGCTTTTGAGACATTAGTACTAGTTAATAACTAGTACTAGTAAACATATATAGTTAACTAGTAGCCCACGATGCATGACACACAGATCCTTTCGCTTTCAAAGCACGTAAGTAGCCTTAAGTAGCCTCAGTCAATTTCCACCTTCCGGATCGGACAGTGGCAGGCTTCTAAAATGTAATGCGTTCTGGACACTGAAGTCATCAAAGTATAGTGCGCGGAACGACATACAAATTTTCGCGTGTAACTTAGGAAGTGCTGGACTTTTATTTTTTTTTAATCAGCAGCAGTTGCTATCAGTGCTCAGATTCTAGTTCGCCTACTCTGCTGAGGCTCCCCTCGAAAACACAGAATTTTACAGGACACTGGCTACAACGTTTTGGCCAACTATAGTGAGATGCTTTCTTTCGAACTTTTGGAAATAAAATGCCCGCGAGTTTCTAGATTTTATACATTCATGTCAATGACGTTTTCCCTTCCTCACGTTCGTGCTGAGCGAAGTAGCTTATCCTTTGGCGAAGACACGTCCATTCGTACTCGAGCATTTTGAAAGAGAATTTCAGCAGCATCAGGAAATTTTTACTGGTAGTTTTGTGCACAGGGCTCTGTCGGAACTAGGGCAGCGGTGTTTTATACGCCATCTTTGAATACTACCTGGTCTGCGCCCATTTTGCTCCTGTTGTGTCCTCCGCGACGAGTGAAATCGCTGCCATTGAGACGGCCTTACGATAACTTAGGCCTTTCCCGGCTCCAAGTTCCGTAATGATGACAGTTTCGAAATTCAAGCGTGGCTTGCCCTCTGAAGCGCTACACCTTATTTCTCCACACTTCATCAGCACAATTACATTTATTTCAACGTGCGGCACATTCAGTGCATGGAATTAATGCATGAAAGCCTGCGCAGCGGGCGATTTTCTGTGCGATTTCAGTGAGTACCGTCGCATATGGGCGTGCTGGGTAGCGCGGTGGCTGACAGCGTCGCCCTTGAAGAGCTCTCTGCTGAACCATGAATAAAATTCGTTTCGAGATACCAATTTATTCTTTACAGAAGCGGTGACAAGCAATTTCAGATCCCTGTAGTGGCTGTCCACCCAAACCCGTGTGACCAAGGGGCTAAAATTGCCTGAAGTCATTCTGCTACCTCGCACTCGCAAGAGTTCTGCTCGTACGTACTTCAGCATGAATGCATAAGAGAGATCTGACATCATCAACGCTGTGTGCCTCATGTGGTGCTTGCCAGTATTTACACCATTATCTCATGCGCTGACCAGATCGAGAGGCGCCAAAGCGGGCCGGGCTTGCTTCTTTGAACAGTGCAGAGGTGTCACATGGTTCTTATCCAGACGTTGTTTACCAGAGTGGCAAGCGGGAGAACCGAAGAAAGGTTCCCCGCCTTTTTCTAAAATCCCAACAGTGCACTAAAGTGGACTTCAAGTGATAGTGGCATTTAACATGGTGACAATGTGGTCAATTGGTGTGAATCAAACATGTTGTTACCAACAAAGAGAAGGGATCACCAAAAGGAGTGCACGGGACAGCTCTGGGTCCCGCGGTATTCCGTGTACTCCTTCTTATGGTGATCCGGTTTGTTTGCTGGTACCAATATGTTTGATAGTGGAAGTTGGCGACTCTTGTGGGTACTTGTACTGCGTCATATACTCTCGAATATAATTAATATTTATCAAGCCCAGCCGTACGTGTAGCTTACGACCACCTCGACCTCAACTTTTTCATTCATATCGTGCTTCTTCGCGAAATTTTCACTCACATATCGATCGCCGCTAGAGGCATCGCTGATTGGAGCGCTTCAAGCCAGACAGTTCAGAATTAATTAGAGTTATTAAAATAATAATTTACTTAGTTGTCATATAAAGTAATAGAAGATATACGAGTATATGACAGGAAATGCGTCGACTGCTGTCTTGTAAGGTGGCCCCTGGGCCGTCAAGTTGCTTAGTGAAACTTTTAGTCCAGGAGACCATTCAGAGTTTGTGTTTGTACCACTCTGAAAAATAAACGAATTGAATTGAATTGAATAAAAATTACATTTTGCGTCAAACTGAAGCATAGACTGAAGTCTACTGCTGCTTGCAGGCTTGAATGAATTTAATCTGTCCTGGAGTTTTATGGAGCATGGTATCGTGTACATTCCCTGATTAACGCTGCCTAATTGCCACCTCTAGTGTTTGTGAACACGTTGCTGGGACATGTGCTGTACCGATTACCAGAGTGTCCGCCGCCTGCAAGTACTGAAGCGTGTCGGTCCAGGACCTTCCTCGTGAGCAGTAGCTACGAGTTCGCATCTTTCGCCTGTTTCAGAAAGCAATGAACCTAAACTGTGGGCAGGCAGCGTAAAAGAAAAACCACTTGCCAACCAGGCATCGATCCTGGTGCTTGGTTCAATTCTTAGCCAGGAGCAGCGGCTCCCAGTCTTTCGGCCGCAATAAGCTCCCCGGACCTTCTGAGGCGAATTGTAAGGACCTCCAGTGAATACCGTATGCTAGATGGCTTCCACTGGCATCAAACGGTCCACCATGTTGTAGGAGCACAAGCACTGAAAAATACCGCTCTCTTGCCTAATCATTTATCTGCACCTGCGTCGCGAAAGTTGTGTGAGAGCCCTGCGTCATAGGAAAAGAAAAATAAAGCCTGCGTGGTAACGTAAAAACGTACCGCGTCGTAACGTAGGTCGCGCCGGTGGACAATCTGTGGCTGCCTTTAACAGTGGAGCATCTCCGCACAGCATCAAAAGGAGACGAACTATCGGTACAGCTGGAACACTCAGAGAGAATAGAACTGAAAGCATGTTAAGTAGAACTTATAGTAGATATTAAACCATCAGTAGGCACACAAGAGAGCGCCCAACATCGGTTATAAACAACCGAAATTTGCAGTTGCACTAGGAAACGTTTTAGAGCACTTTAACAGAACGACGGTTCATTGACCGTGCTCCATGGTTCAATGAGAAAAGCGGAGCAGGCTCAGCTGTGTAATCTTCATTAACCACATGTTAATGTTTTCCTCCTCTATTCTATTGCTCCTTCTCTTGGTAATGCAGTAACAAAAAGCACTCCTCCAGCCAAACAATTTTGAAGCCAAGTCAGCGACTATAGGCATGTTTCCACGTTTATAGTCTTGCAGTGTCACCTGGATGCATCAGACTTACCCACTGAGCATTTAGTGAGGAAGGCTGTCGCGTGGGAGCAGCAGTGTCGCTTGAGGCGCAAAATTCAAAATGGCGCTAAAGTAGAGTACGGGTATCGGAATGAAGGGGAAAAGACGGTAAAATGTTTAGTGATGGCTTTCTGAACAACTGCTCTGTAAATAATTGTAAGGGTTTCACGATGTCTTGCACGCATTGCTGCATCGTTGGATGCGTAAGTATTTACGCAAAGCGCCCTCGATGGAAGAAATTATCTCGTTTATCAAGTATCAATTTTCCACGTACGTCGCATAAAGAGAGTGCTTGTGACGGGCCAAACTAAGTGCGCCTGTGCCCGGAAAGTAAACGTAGTCGTTCTTGCGTTATTTTATGAAGCGCTGACGGTACAAAGTGCAGACCAGCAAAGCAGCCTCGGCAAAGTGGCAAAAGTCTGTCGCGGGCGCCGCCTTTCGCACGGTGTGCACTAAAGGCTTGAAAAACGTGCTCGGGAAATGAAAAATAAGCACATATGCTGGAGACTAAGCCAAGTTCGAAAAAAATTGCAGACCAATAAAATCACGAACGCATCACGTAGCGCCGTAGTTCATCACGCAAAAGCCTAGTAAGCTAAAAAAAATTGGAGGGAACACTCAAGCTCCGCCTTGAGGGTATGACGTGATAGCGTAATGAGTTAATTCCCATATATGCGGAGTTGGTGATTCTCTACATTCATAGAACCCTGGATGCCGCAAACAACGAGGAATCTCGCATCGAAGCCCGTAGGCACGTCTGCGCGTGCGTTTCCACGTCGGAGAGTGTATCGCCTGATGCTTGACCAATGAGGCGCAGTTCTCCGGCCGTCCGATTCCCGGGGCCCGCATGTTCGCCGGTTCCCGGGCAGAGACGGCGCGGAAGACTTTGAAGAACAGATTCAGCGCTCCGTGCGGCCGGACTTTTCGTTACTGCTGGCGCGAATAGTCATGAACCTGAGCCGAGCCCAAGACGCAGGCAGTCACAGAGGCCACTGCCCGATGTGCTTGCTGCTCTTTCCACCCGCTTTTGACCGCAGATTTCTCGCATAGCGGTAAGCAATCATTTTGTTTTATCGCCTTTGTACATGACGTTGTTGTTTTGTTTTGAGTTTTTTTACATTAATAGTAAAAACTACATTAACACTGTTGAAACATTAGTCGAGCAAAATTCGATGGCTTCAAATTTCGCGCATTAGCCAACATTTCTTAATATCTTACGCAAATAAAGGTGGAAGAACATTCTCTATAAGGATAATATATTTGCATGAAAAACCGTTTTTTTTTTCATATTGTTTTTTTATTAGGAGGGCTGACTTGTTTCAGCTGTGCCAACCAGAATGAATTATTACCAACTGGCACAGCTATCCATCCTTCTTCAGTATATGGGAGCAGGCACCTAACCTGCGCCACAGGTCAGCCACGCCTTACCTAGACCAGCTTCAGTTATTTAGGTTAGCTGAGGGAAAATCTTTGGGAGTAAGAATAAATACAGACCTAACGGGAAAATAATCGAGCCGAAATTAATAAAGGCGAGGCAGGCGGGCAGAGACGCTGTTTTTCATGACACAAACGCAAGGACTTTCGCGAAATGGACGTCGGTGTTATGTATAAGACGGCATTCGACGAACCATTACTGTCTATGGTTTCATGACAGGATTGCCTAGAACTAAATTAGTTCTCATTGCTTAATACCCTACCGCGTAATGTAATTTTCCGATACCCTTGCGAACGCAAGACGGGCTGCTTGATTTTGCAATTAGAACCTAAGAGAACAGTCTTTCGCTGCGGCCCTTCGATCACTGAGAAGTGTCATTTAACTTCACTTGTTTTATTCAGCGTGGCTGAGCGTGCACGCCCAAACTTACTTGGGCATTACACTGCGAGAGACGCTGATTAGGGTTGGTTAAGCTTTCGATCATTGATAGTCAACAAAGAACCGTCTGTCAAGATTTTATCACCGGGATTCATTCATTCCTGAGCTGGTCCGATCAGCAGGTAACAAAAATCAACACGATTGTTTGTAACTTTTCTCGCTCGCAAATATAACCGACTAAAAAAAAGAAAATAAAGGTTGAGTAATTTTTTTCTCAGCCAACACCGTGGCCGCGTTTCATCCGCATAGCTTCTAAAACGCCCCTAGTGTACTTCACAATGCAATAATGAACCAAAATCCGGACACAAGCCCTTCATGTACGGGTCCGATCCCAGCCTGTGCTCGCAACTTAAGGGCCAGGCCCAGTCCAAGTACGGCACACTAACCCATTTACCGGCCCAGCCTGCGGACTGGGGCGGCCCGAGCCGATGCGGCACTGCTCAAAATCAGTATACCAACCGCCACCCTGCACTGTCAACGCGAGCGCCAACTCCATTCTGACGATCCACCTCCACTAGGTACGGTCAACTTAGCGGCCCCCACGTTCCTCATCCCTGCCGCCACCAAGGTCAGCTTCGGCGACGTGTCGATGGTCGACATAGATACGACGTTGCCATTACGACGACCAGCTCTAAGCTAGACACCATGCCCATCTTTGGTTATACTGGCCCTTTCAAGTCTCCTTCCGAGCGCTGCCATCCCAAGCGGAGGCCGCGTGGTTTTGTTGGAGGCCTTCCCTGCAACCAAATCACCCTGCCCTGCCACACCTTCTTGCTACTACTGCGACTCCGGTGACTCGGTGGTTATGGTACTCGGCTGTTGACCAGGAAGACGTGGGTTCGATCCCGGCCGCGGCGGTCGCATTTAGATGGAGGCGAAATGCTGGAGGCCTGTGTACTGTGCGATGTCAGTGCATGTTAAAGGACCTCAAATGGTCGAAAATCCCGGAGCCCCCTCACTGCGGTGTCCAGTATAGCGTAAGTCGCTCTGGGGCGTTAAACCTCCATAAATCATTAATATAAACTGATTAATAGCTGATTGAATTGATTATTAAACGTGCCTAACCACTCACTCACGACGTGTGAGAGTACTTGCTATCGAAAATTCGTTTCTTTCCAGCGTTCGTGCGTTTAGCACCTCCTGAGAAGACGACTTGAAATGAAGAACTCGCTGGCAGGAGGCACTCGTCAACTGTCCTCCCGGACAGCCTTCCCGCGTGGGTATAGGACCAATGTGTCGTGACCGGGTATCGTGACCGGTGGAGTTGACGTTGTCTTTCCTAATTAACGGCCCGATCCATGCGGCGTTTTATCGCAGAGCGTTTATGGCCGAGTGTCCAGCTGCGCCGTCAAGCGCTCCTCTACTACGAAAGCGCCGGCATCGCTCTACGAAGGCGGCAAGAAGGCACGGACTCCTCCCGTCTCTGTACTTAGGTGCGTACATTACGATGCTGTGTTCGTAGAAGTCAGCTTCTCTTGAAATGCACTCAGGGGCTGTCAACGGCTTTGTACCTTTTTTAGGCATACCTTTATTAGCGCAGCGGCAACACTAAACTGGCTAATACTAGAAACTATAGGCACAGGTGCTTTGCCACTTAATATCGTACGCGGTCTTTAAATTGAGGCGTAAGCATTCTCCTATGAAGCCCATCATGCAGCTCATAAAGGGAACGTAATAAAGGCACACTAATGATGAGGATAAAGAAATATTTGTACCAGAATTTGCATTTGCTCGTTCTTGAAAATTGATTGGAAATAACTTTAAGCCGCGTGGGTTTCAAGATAGATTAAGTGCATGCAACTTAGGGTAAAGGCCAGCAAAAGGTAATCGCAGGCTATATGCTCATGTGAACTTCTCGCAGTGAACACAGACTTCTCTCGATTAAATTCCATGCAGTCTTTAATGTAATGTGCAAGGTGCCTTTTAATATGTGGGATATAAGCTCACTGTTGGGATTTCGCTAAAGATAGAACAGTCCTTTAGTGCTGTTCAGAACATGCTATAGCACCGCATTTTCGATAACACTATGTATGTAAATCCAGCTGTGATTCGACATATATTATTTTGTAATACATGCTGTGGAACTTATTATGACTTGTAGTACACTGTTCTTAATCTCCCGTAGAACTCTTGTCTTGCAGGATAGAGTAAATATCCGCGAGTAAATGTGCGCAAGGCCGAGACGTCTCACTGAAGTCTTCCTTTGCAAGGGCAGCATGGTCGAGACAGGAGACGACGCCCAGAACTGCAGAGATGAATGGCGAATTCCAGCCAACGGGTCCGTCGTTGTGATGCAAAAACACAGGTGGAGCCGGATAAAGGACGCAGTTCAAACGAAGAAACACATGGCGAGTATATTTAAGCTACCTTTCACCGTTCATCCTAGCCACCTCTGTTCATCGTGGTCCATCAGTAGTGAAGACAAACACGCGATAATGCAAATAAAGTATATTGTGCACACAGTGTGCTTTATTTAGCCTCGTTTCAGGAACAGTCCCACACAGAAGTGCAGCTAATTGCAAGGCGGCGAACTAACTAGCGACCGCAGAAACGTTGACTAACTATTCAGTGCAGCAAATAATGCGGATGCACTACTTCGTTATTTCTTTGGAGTTATGTCTTCGGACGAGACCGCCCTGCCGAAACTTTGTTTAATTTAACGCTATTTGAGCCTATAAAAATCTCGCTGATGGGCCTTAACATTTATCAAGTCCGCTCAGTATGTAGTGGCAGCTGTCTAATATGACAGCATGATAAAATCAGTCGGCTGTTATAAAATAGCAACACGACTTGGAGCGAGACCAAGTTGAAGCAGTCTCCTGTGGTGATGGAAATATTAAGCCTGGGAGCGAAAAGTCAGCAGTTCCTAATCTTAGGCCCCTACGTCTTCAGAACAGTTTATGTGTCTATTCCGATGGCAACTCTCGCCACAGAAGTTGTACGGAAAAGAAAACGAGGGTTGCTAGATCACTTACAGGCTGAAAGCATCTAGTAAGTTAAGTAGATTTAAACGAAAAATAAAAACACTCTGCAAGATCGGTTTCCGGCGCCGTTTCAGACCTTAATTAGAGCGACGCCTAATCGAAAAACGAGCTGTGTTCTTTTATTTGAGACATGCAGTTTTCGTCATATCCGGGATAACGTTGTTGCTGTTATGTCTTCGGACGAAACTGCCCTGCCGAAACTTTGTTGAATTTAACACTATTTGAGCCTATAAAAACCTCCCTGATGGGCCTTAAGATCTTATCAAGTCAGCTCAGTATGTAGTGGACGCGGACTAATACAGACAGGGAACATCTGCCTGTTTAATAGATTGAGAATTATATAACTCGACTCCTGTTCCTCGTTAAAACGTGTTATGTGCTACCTTTTTCCAACGATGAGTCGTTTACACCCGTTGACGCGTTTACAGTGCCAGTAGACCCAATAATGTTCCGGACTGTTCTTACTTTTGTGACACCGTATGTGTGCTGGATGACACGACTCATGGGGTGTGACACCTACTTACCTTTTTTAGCAGACAGGCAGGACATGACTCATAACGACGAATACAACTTGCCGATACTTTTTCTGAGACATTTACGGCGCTATAGTTGTCAGTAAACGGCAGCTTAGCCTTGACTTTAGTGCCAGCTAACTTAAGTAGCTGACTATAGCTCCCATTGCCGGAGAAGACGAATGTCATGAACAGTCATTTGAAAACCGAGAAAACGAGTGTAATGTTAACGTGTAGCGGTATGTTTTAGTAAACCAGTACTTGCAATAGCTGCACTCTTTTGCGCGATATTAAGATTGCATCCACAGCAAATATGAAAGACGACTCCAGCGTCATACTTTGCATTAATTTCAGTTTTTAAATAGTCGCCATTTTCAAGTTCCTGTGGTGTTCGGTCGCTTGGCGCGTATGAACACATACCGCGTTAGCTCCTCTCTGTTCTGTAAACCACACTGGCGCAAGAGCCTGCGTTTTCTGTTCTCAGTGTCCGTCACAGCTAACCATAAAAAAATATACCGGTACTGCTCTTGCGAAACACACGGAGAAAGCAGCAAAAAGAAGATAGTGACACGGGTTCTGTTAGTATTTTAATGTTTTCAAATCTTCTCTCAGTTTCTAGATAGTGTAAAATAAAAGAAGGCAGGAATATTTTATGCCGCATAGTATTTTGCCATCTGATACGCCAACTGGCTCTTCCACGCAACGCTCAGATGTGGGCTGGCGTTAGATGGCGGCGGAATACAAGATAGATAATGTTTCACTGCATACCTTCTGGCTATCACCAGGCGTTTGCATTTTCATTTTTTATTTCTGCTCACGTCTTATGCTCGCAGAAAGAACTTTTTCTAGAGAAATCACGGCAGAGGAACGTGAAAGGCTGAAAGCGGAAAAAGGGTTGATTCGCTCGTTACGGCTTGCAGTCAGAACCAGAACCAGTTTATTTTAAACGATCGATCATTTCGTACACATATTTGATAAAAACAGGAGGAGGTCCCATAGCCAACGGCTGCACAGGGACCTCCTGTTGCAAACGTGCAATAAATGATTGTATACAAGCAACAGCGAATAAAGCTGAAACTAATTGCATAAATTAATTAGTAAAACATGCAGAAATGCAAAATGATGCAACTATAAATGAGACATAATTTGGATAAATGTATATAAATGCATAGATAGAGAAACACAATTCAAGTGAGTGCTGCATATGCTCTATCAATGAAAAAAGTTTGATCGATTGAAGAAAAGTACGGAAACTACGCTTGAAAGCATGAATGTTAGATTCATGATTGCTTTATAATAAATGGTAATGAATTCAACAAAAATGTGGCAGAGAAATTTACAGTGAATTTACCGTAATTAGTTATGGGGTTCGGTAGTAGGGTATTGTTTCGGCATGAGAAACGAGTGAAACTTAGTCGAAGATACTATTAATGACCGGTTTCCATGCATTTCTACGCTGCCTGAAATAGCCGAGATGTTTGAAAAGAGCCTACAGTGTTGTCTGTGCAGCTTTGCAGAGTATGCGTGTGCAAAAAAGCCGAGCTATAAAGAAAACCTTTAAAGCCGCTACGGCCACTGAAGCCCAAGAATAAACTTCCTCGCTCGAGTTGCGCTACGCGTGGAATAAAAAAAAAAAAACTACTGCTGTGATGGTACTATAAAGCTGGATGCAAACGCGATCATTCTGTTGCATTATTTATCGATCGTGACGCGTGACATCAAAGAATTGATGAATATGCATGAATAAGCATGAATCGCAAAAGTTGCTTATTACAGCTGAACTCAAAAGGGCAGAAGGTTCCGTTCTTTGCGCAGCTAGTGTACGCGAATGATTAAGAGCCAACATTAACTTTTATTACTATGTTTCGTGGTTGAGCTGCGAGAAGACTTGCGAGGCTGTCAAGGCCCGCGAAGTATTATAGAAAGGCGGTAGAGGTAAAGCACGATTGCAAATCAATGGGGCTAACAAGGCTTGACTTCTGGTGTGCTACCCAGGCCATGCAGATAGCAAAACTCAAGCGAGCATGGAGCTGAGGAAGTAGGCATTGAATTCGCCTCAATAAGTGGACTGCGAAAGTTATCGTTGACGGAATTAAACGTCATCAGCTGCAATTTCCTACACCCTGGTGCTCAGTTCCGTGCCCTAACAGTTCAGAGGCTCGTGAATCCGCGGGAACACTGTTGAAATTTTACTTTTAAATTTTGTTTTTGAGTACTCAAGTCCAGGTTATGTGAAAAAGTGTCACAAGATGGTTACTACCTGTAAGGCGAATTACAGCGACAGTATATAGACCGTGCAACTGTAACTGAATAGGTTCTTTCTGAATTGCCTAGAGAAAAGGCCTTCCATGGCATGACTTTTAGACTTTCGCTTGCCTCTGACGCCTCCTTACAACAGTTTTGACGACTCGTATTGTAGAATCTTCGCTTCTATGTCGTTACGCCTCGGTTGCAGGTGAACGTACAGAAGAGTCGTAACGCTTATTCTGCCTGTCTTCTGCTTCTGCAGCAAACATTGCGAGGCCTGCATATTTATGTCGCTTTGCCTCAATGTCAGTGCACGTACATTTGTATCTTGTCTTAGCACTCCTGCTCAAGACCTCGGCTGCACGAATACGTAACCAGACTTCATGCTTCTTTAACGTTTTATCACGTTCCTTGCTTACATCCCGTTTTATGCCGTGTGGCACATTTAGCGTCAGGTATAATAATACCAATAATACCTGGGTCTTTGCAGGCTCAGCGCGTTCATTCACGATGTCGCGCCTAGCGCAGGCCTTGCGCCTCCGCAAGGTCCTGCTCGGCTGCTCTGACCTGGTGAGCCAAAAGGCCCCTGGTCGGGCGCGCCCGAGCAGCAGCTACCGCCCAATGGGCTGCTGTAATGAGCAGCCCACCTAGCATTTGTAAGGAACGGACCTTTAAGGACCGTTCCACTAGCTCCTGTATATATTTTGAAATAAAGTTTTTCAGTCCGTCAGTCCGCAAGGTCCACTATGTCCATGGAGTCGGAAGCAGTGTCACTCAACAGATTTATTGATGCGAAAGCATTAGATAATCAAAAAGTCATGCCGTAAAAAGTGTCCGCAAAAAAACGACACCATGTGACATCACGAGCCGACGAGTCACGTTCTGAAGATGATGACGTCACATCATTAATGAACGTTAATTTTCATACCTAATTCACGCTGATTAATGTAATTAGGGAAGTCCCAGAACTAGTTAGTATAATTAGTAATGACATCATATGAGTATGAAGTCATACGAGGTCACTCCACACTGGTGTAGTGGAAAGCCATACCAGGTCACGTGACGACGATGTAATGTGACGTCATACCAAGTCGAGTGACTCCCCACGCGTTCCTTCTGTCGCGCTCCCCTCCTCTCCGCAACTCTGCCGGAAAAATTGAGAATTGTTTTTTGGGCAAAGGAAATGGCGCAGTATCTGTCTCATATATCGTTGGACACCTGAACCGCGCCGTGTGAAGGGAAGGATAAAGGAGGGAGTGAAAGAAGAAAGGAAGAAAGAGGTGCCGTAGTGGAGGGCTCCGAAATAATTTCGACCACGTCGGGATGTTTAACGTGCACTGACATCGCACAGCACACGGGCGCCTTTTGGGTTTCGCGGTCGGGTTCGTTGCCCTGCGGCGTGTTCGGGAAACGGGGGTACTAATACCTGTCCATATAAAATCAGTGTGTTCAAACTCGCAGCACTGCATCGTGCATGCGAAGTCCATTTTTTTTTCTCATGTAAGCTGGGGGCTGGGTTATACACTGGCGTCGCATATGCCTGTAAACTCCATGTGGCGCTCCATCTTCGCGTTGTGCTTTCAATATGCTTATGCTCAACAGCGGACTCCATCCTGCTTTCATCAGAAGCCCTCCATTTTGTTCAGCAGAGCATGGCATCGGCGCTGATACCGCTGGATCGAATGAGAGTAGTTTATGCAGTAGAGGTGATGGCAGCCACAGTCTGTCCATGAATACAACTAAGCACCGTAACAGTGCATAATGCGCTCCTAATTTATTACTCTGTGGCTCTGCGGCAGCGTTTAAATCTATTCAGGGAGCCTTCACCGATGGCAGAGAAATACCCTATTGGTGAGCCCGGAAACGCTTGGATCCCACGTAGAGCTTTGTCTGTTCAGGCAGGCGGATTCGCATTTCTGCCCCCACTAGTAGTTTTCGTCTGGCCTCGTGGTGGAAGTTTAATCACTTTTTACTAGGTAGAAAAACCAGGGGGGCACAGAGATAACCGACTCACAAGCTTGAGCTGGAAAGGAATGGAGGAAAGGAATTTTGAATCATCTCCAAATGTCCGCAGGCGTGAGCTGCCTTGCGCGCACAGTTTTGAACGGCGCAATACTTTGCCTGGGGAAGTTCGCAGAGTA